>NC_085137.1:227190000-227365000 GCF_035046485.1 Aedes albopictus | reverse complement strand
AGAAGCTTGGAAGAGGCAGAGCCTGGTACTATTGCCAAAGGCGGGGAAACCACCCGGAGACCCGTCGGCATATAGACCAATATGCTTGATAGTCACGGCGGGGAAGGTGCTCGTAAAGATCATCCTCAATAGAATGTTGAGGTTCACCCAGGGCGAAAATGGTCTTTCGAGTAACCAATACGGCTTCCGGAAGGGGAGATCCACCGTTGACGCTATCTTGTCGGTTACAAAAAACCGCCGAGAAAGCACTCGAGCCTAAGAGGAATGGAATTCGTTTCTGTTCGGTAGTGTCTCTGGATGTTAGGAATGCGTTTAATAGCGCCAGCTGGTCTGCTATAGCCGATGTGCTCGCGTCTGGGGATACCGGGGTACCTGTACAAGATTCTCGAAAGTTACATTCAGAATTGAGTACTAGTTTACGACACGGAGGTGGGTCGGAAGTGCTTTCACATAACCGCAGGAGTCTCGCAAGGTTCCATCCTGGGTCCGGTGTTATGGAATGTCATGTACGACGAGGTGTTGAGGTTAGAGTACCCAGTGGGAGTGGTGAATGTCGGATTTGCCGACGATATTACGCTCGAAGTCTACGGTGAAACGATCGAGGAGGTAAAGTTGACTACCAACCACTCGATCAGGCGTGGATGCGGTCCAGGAAACTGGAGCTGGCTCACCACAAGACAGAGGTGACGGTTGTTAACAACCTGAAGTCGGAGCAGCAGACGGAGATCAGCGTAGGAGAGTGGACTATCCTGTCAAAGTGCTCCGTCAAACACTTGGGCGTGATGATCAACGATAAGCTTACCTTCGGTAGCCACGTCGATTATGCCTGTAAAAGAGCCTCCACAGCTATTGCGGCACTGTCCCGGATGATGTCCAATAGCTCTGCGGTGTACGCCAGTAAGCGCAAGCTTCTGGCTAGTGTTGCTACGTCCATACTTAGGTATGGCGGCCCGGCGTGGGGCACCGCACTAAGAACTAAATCCTACCGACGGAAGCTGGAAAGTACTTACAGGCTTATGTGCCTGAGGGTTGCGAGCGCGTACCGTACCGTGTCACACGACGCTCTCTGCGTCATTACTGGTATGGTGCCTATCAGCATTCTTATCAGTGAGGACATGGAGTACTTCGAAATGCGCGGCACAAGAGGCATACGCAGGACTGTCAGGATGGCCTCTATGGTCAAATGGCAGCGCGCGTGGGACAGTTCCACCAAAGGAAGGTGGACCCATAGGTTGATACCGAGGGTAGATAGTTGGATTAATAGGCGCCATGGGGAAGTCACATTCCACCTGACACAGGTCCTTACAGGTCATGGTTGCTTCCGACAGTATCTACACCGTTTCGGGCATGCGGATTCTCCCGAATGCCCAGTGTGCAATGGTTTAGAGGAAACGGCGGAACACGTTTTGTTCGTGTGCCCGCGTTTTCGCACAATGCGTGACCGCATGCTTGCCACATGCGGGGAGGACACAAACCCGGACAACTTGGTCCAGAGGATGTGTAGGGATGAGTTTGGCTGGAACGCCGTTTCAACGGCTATCACCCATATCGTCTGGGATCTACAGAGGAGGTGGCGCATGGACTCGGAGTATGGCTAGTTCAGATGCAGTACAAGAGGTGATCCAGGGGTTCGGAGTCGGTTTCGTAGGTCATACCGGTGCCCTGCGGTCGAGACCGACCCTTACAGCGATTAAGTGGCCGCGGAGAGGAAGTCCCGGTAGCGGTGCTGTCATGGCGTCAGTCTACTGGGTTGGATCCGAGCCCGCGGTTGGAAAGGAGTCCCCGGCAAGGGTCGGGGCTGGTGAAAACCCTGCTGTCAGCAACCTTCTGGTGCAGCTGATAGGGCCTGGAGGGTAGTGATACCCTTGCCATCAGCAGGTCAGATCGGGTTGCACGTGGGCATCAGTTCTTGAGGTCTGCCAAGCAGTTTGGCGCTGGCGGGGATGACCCTGCCCGCCTTCCGAGGACAAAGGTTGTGGTGAGCGCCACTCGTGAAACTGGCTAGGCGCCAGCATGCTACCTTGGTGAACTCTCCAAGCGAGTTCGTTACTGTAGGCTACGCAGCTAGCCTTGAGGGTGTGATGTGCACTAGCTCCTCTCTGAAGCAATGCCGTCTTGGTTTTTCCGGAGAGACGTAGGGTTTGGCGACCATGAGAATGTGCTTAGTGGGTCGAGGAAAGAGTAGTCCTGTTTTTTACTTTTGTTGTAGAAGACGGCTTTAACTCCACAATACCTGGACCAGAACCGTGCAGGTGTCTGTTGAGAAGATTACCCAATACAACTCCCCCCCCCCATGCATGGGGTAGACCATGGCCATGGTATAGAAGAAAAAAGACATATAACTTGATCCGTGCTTGAGATGAGCACTGACAAACTGACTGAGTGTTTGAGCAACGACGTTGGCCATAGCGGATAAGGTGGACTGTCCAGGTCGAGAGTAATCTGTTGAGTGTACGACATGACTGAGGTCGGAGACAAGTAATATTCTGCTGTTAGAACGAACCCGGTGTTGTGAAGCGCTGTTGTTGATTCACGACCAGTCTTATCTTTGAAATTATTCATCCAATGATACCCATAAAACACCCCATTTCAGCATTAACTGGCACTTGTGTCTAGCTGTTAAGGTGAAGGTCCACAGCGTTCACTTAACAAAATGCCCTTCCCGGATAGAGTGGACATGAGCATCTGGTTGTCTGGATAAAAGTGTTTCACCCGGCATTGTTGTTACAAGGCTCTCTTCTCGAAGGTCAAGCTGGTGCTGGTGTGCACTCTCGTGAGCTAAGGCTACATCAGTCTTACACACTTGGTAGACACTGCATTGTTTTTCAGGCCGAAATATCTCAAAAACTCAAAATATGCTTTGAACTCAAATCGAGGAATTTATCAAACGCTGTTCACCTTGCAGGGTAGTGGATGTATTTTGGTCCGGGGCAAGTATTTTGACCCACCTTGGGAATTTTATTACATTTAACATATAATCTCTACAAAGTCTTAACAAATTTATTATTAGAACTTCCAATAATCATCTGCCAAGATTTTGTAGATATTATATGATAAATGTAATAAAATACCCAAAGGTGGGCCAAAATACCTGTCTCGGGCCAAAATACGTCCACTACGCTATGGATGGGTACCTGGCCATTCTTGCATCGCAGAAAGTGAAATGACTGATGAGTTGACTAGCACTGCTGCTTCTCACGACTTTATTCAATCTAAGCCAACTATTCCGGTAAATCTTCAGGTTGACACCTGGGCTGCCGCTCAGCACAAACAACACTGGAATAGTTTGGAGTCATGTCGTCAAACCAAAATTGTATTGTACTGAGCCATCTCCAGGGTTGGCAAATTATCTAACAAATCTGTCAAAGCAGAATTGCAGCATATCAATGCATTGCTTTTCCACTGCCGATTCAGTTATCATATGGCGAATTTTTAATATCCGGGGCCCGTGGCGTAGTTGGTGACACGTTCGCTTCATATCTGGATGGTCATGGGTTTGATTCCCAGCCCCGGCACTTGCAATTTTTCGTCAGTTGCTCTTCCCCGAGATTGGCTGACACTGACCCTCTTCTGAACCACATAGCTCAAACGGACCCGGATACCTGGATATCGGTGAACTGCTACTCATAATGGATTCATTAGGGTCGACCCCCAATCGGACTGGAAAGGAACAACGGCCATCCATCATCATCCATGTCCTCATCATTCTACCATGTATAGAGGCTCTGTCCATAAACTACGTAGACTCTTAGGGTGGCAGGGGGTGGGGTGGTCAAAAGTCCACGTTCCATACAAATTTCGAAAATTTTGTATGGAGGAAAGTCTACGAAGAGGCAGGGGGGGGGTCTGGGATGACCTTAAATGATTCTACGTAATTTATGGACAGTGCCAGAGTAGAAAAGCGAAAGCAGCAGAAAGGCAACCAGTTTGATAAAGTAGAAAAGAATACATCTAGGCGCTGCACTAAATGTAAGTGCAGCTGTCAATTGAAATTGCTCACGTAGTGCCCTAGTGGACAATAGAGATGTAAATTAGGTTAAATGGTTAAGAATAAAAAAAATCAGTAGGCTGACTCATTTGTATGAATGCGATAATGGAGCTTCGTATCATTTGATATGCAACTGTATAGTTTTTGCGCAACTGCGTATCCGAGTACTCGGTAAACGGTTAATAAGAGAAACTAACTTCAAAAATCTGGACCTTCAAAACGTTCTGTTGTTATTGATCCGCTGTGGTTAAGAGCTATAGGCTCTTTTCACGGTTTATGCTTTGTTGCAGTGCCTTTTTAAGGTTTGAACTAATCCTTACCTTTCTTAATCGATATCAATAAAACCAATAATGCCTATGTTTCAGCATGTCTCACGTAACTGAATTGTTTTTTTTTTTTAATTCGAACGTTTCCCATCAAGTTTACCTGTGAAATAAATGAAACAAAGTTTGATTACTTATGTGACAATAATTCATTGAACAGACATTATAATGTAATGGGTTTTGTTTCCCATTTTCAAGAATATCGAAAAAGACCTGCTCAATGCCTTATCATACCGCATTGTGTAACATTCTATCACAGTCGGAAACTACTCCCTGTCTGTATCGTAGCCGAGCCCCCAATTACGAAGCGACACAATTTGTCAACTTCATATCATACAACTTGTTTTTCTTCTTCGTTTTTTTTCCTTCATTGCTGGGTGATCAATTAGTGCCAGTCGATTGCACATGATATTACAACATTTGTCATGGGTTCCCGCAAGATGCCATTGAAAACGATTGTAACTAAATAAACCACCGAACTGAACCGAACTGAACTGAACTCTGAAGGCATCGCCGCGCCGCCGCGGATGGACGTAGGGCCCTTTTTTGCTTTTCACCATAACGACACAACGCCGCCACCGTAACGATACCATTTATTTGTGCGCGAATCAAAAAAAGGGTTCCGCTTCGATTCCACCTGTGCGGTTAGATGGAAAATATTCGGTTATGATTGTCATAAATTATTACCAATTACCGTGGTGGGTGCCATCGAAGTTCATTGTGGTTGCGACGATGCCGGGGTTGGGTGTGCGCAAAGATTGGATGGGGGGAAGGACGAAAAAGAGCGCGACAAAAACAGGAAAAGTCATTGGTTTTATTGGGCTGCGGTTGATTCCGATATTTATTCTAAATGTTGTTCTGAGCTTCGACAGTTTACAAGTTAAGTTTTATTGCGATCGACGACAGATAAGATCGCCAAACATGGGATTGGGTGGTAGACGATGAGCTCCAATAAATTTATGGCCTTGTAAATTGTAATAGGGGGTTGACATTTGTGAACATTTCATAGAAAGGAGTTATTATATATTTTGGCTTCAATTTCCATGTTTTTAATTGAGGGTAGGTAAGGTAAGGTCAATTGTAATATACCGATAGAATAATTTAAACCATTGTTCATGGTACACTCCTCTTTGATAACAGTGTAACCTTGTTTCTCTTGTATTCAATGATTTTTGATAATTACACTAGTACATAGGAAGTCGTGAGCTTTAATCAGCGACCAAAATTGTTGAAGCATTATTACGTGCTGATTTCTAAACCGTGCTTCAAAAACAGTTTTTTTAAGTTCTAACTAAAAATCAAGTACTGCAGGTTTAAAAACAAACACATGGAAATTACTAAAACTCAAATATCTTTCGTTGCAGTCCACCAATTTACAGTCTTTTCGCTCGAATTGAAAGCTGCATATATTTAGTTTGTTCCGGTCATCTCACAATTTTTGCGTCGAACTGAAGGAACTCAATATATTGGTAAGTAGGGGAAATTATGCATTTTAGTCATTTTCTTTTCTCTTCGTCTTTTTGAAAGCTGTTGAACTCGAAATTCAAAAATTATTTCTCAACGTATGTTTGTACATGTAAACGGGTTACAGTAAAAATTTCTGCTCAATTGGATCATTTGTTACGGAGAATCAGATGCATGAAGGGAGCAGCTTTGCTTAGAAATAGAACAAAAATCGATTTCAAATCATCAGCCTTGTATGAAATGTCAGAAATTTTCCTCTCTACTGCATTTTTATTGCTTGATTCTACACTAAAAATGATCATCAGCTTACCGAGTTCAAAGTGTAAAAACCAGTGCGCAACATATTTGAGCAGAAGCGTTGAATATTGAATTTGGATAGAGAAAAAAGGAGCTTTTGTGAATACTATCGATGCTAAAAACCTCGTTGAATTTCGGAATTCGATTTATTGAGAATTTGTTATATTAAACCTAAAAAGTAGTTTGTATTTTGAGCTGGCACGGTGAAGGCTGGGTATGCTACGCAATTCAGATCTCATTGTGATTTACTAGCCTTTGCCCAGCAACTCCTATCCTTACCTCCTCGTGGAACCGGCCGGAAACTATGAGCAACCTTAGGGAAGATCGGGTAACTAACCCCGGTGGGAACTTTGGCATTAGACTGACAGAGAAGGAGGGGTTTGCTTCGGCAAACCTGAGCGTCTGTTCTCCAGGAGGAGAGGCTCACAACAACGTCTGATCCCCATGTTAGGGGCGGTTGATCTACGTCCGAGTGCCAGGGAAGGACTCTAAGCTCAACTGTGCACTATGGTCCTCCGGAAAGTAGAGGGTTGGTGGCAGGCCCTACGAGCCAGCCGTAAAAAACCATTGTAACGGAAAATCAGCAACAGAATAATTCGAACCGAGACCAACGGCAACGACCCCAGCGAACAAAAAGGACTTGCGATTGGAAACTCGGTACGTGGAACTGCCGATCTCTCAACTTCATTGGGAGCACCCGCATACTCGCCGATCTACTGAAGGACCGCGGGTTCGGCATCGTAGCGCTGCAGGAGGTGTGTTGGACAGGATCCATGGTGCAAACGTTTAGAGGTAATCATACCATCTACCAGAGCTGCGGCAACACACGCGAGCTGGGAACAGCTTTCATCGTGATGGGTGATATGCAGGGGCGCGTTATCGGTTGGTGGCCGATCGACGAAATAATGTGCAGGTTGAAAATCATAGGCCGATTCTTCAACTTCAGCATAATAAACGTCCACAGCCCACACTGCGGAAGCACTGATGATGACAAGGACGCATTTTTCACGCAGCTCGAAAGCGAGTATGATCGCTGCCCAAGCCACGACCTGAAGATCATCATAGATTTGAACGCTCGGGTAGGCCAGGTGGAGGAATTCAGACCGACGATTGGTAAGTTCAGCGCCCACCAGCATACGAACGAAAACGGCCTACGACTCATTGATTTCGCTGCCTCCAAAAATATGACCATACGTAGCACCTTTTTCCAACGCAGCCACTCTTATCGTTACACCTGGAGATCACCACAGCAGACGGAATCTCAAATCGACCACGTTCAGATTGACGGGTGGCACTTCTCCGACATTATCGACGTCAGGACCTATCGTAGCGCCAATATCATATCCGACCACTATCTGGTGATGGTCAAACTGCACGCAAAACTCTCCGTCATCAGCAATGTACGGTACCGGCGACCGCCACGGTACAATCTAGAGCGACTGAAGCAACCGGATGTCGCATCAGCATACGCGCAAAATCTCGAGGCCGCGTTGCCAGACGAGGGTGAGCTCGATGAGGCCCCTCTAGAGGACTGCTGGAGTACAGTGAAAGCAGCCATCACAACGCAGCCGAGAGCACCATCGGGTACGTGGAACGGAATCGATGGAACGAATGGTTCGACGACGAGTGCAGAACGGTTTTGGAGGAGAAGAACGCAATGAGGGTGGTAATGCTGCAGCAAGGGACTCGACACAACGTGGAACGTTACAAACAGAAGCGGAAACAGCAGACCCGCCTCTTTTGGGAGAAAAAGCGCTGCCTGGATGAAGCGGATTGTGAAGAAATAGGACTGTTGTGCCCAAGAAACACGGAAGCTCTATCAGAAGCTCAACGCATCCCACAACGGCTTCGTGCCGCGAGCCGAAATATGCAGGGATAAAGACGGAGGCCTCTTGACGGACGGACGTGAAGTGATCGAAAGGTGGAAGCAGCACTTCGATCAGCACCTGAACGGCGTGGAGAACGTAGGCACGGAACCCCACGGTAACGGAGGAAACGACGACGCCAGTGCAGCGGAGGATGTAAATGAACCAACTCCCACGCTGAGGGAAGTTAAGGATGCCATTCACCAGCTCAAAACCAACAAAGCAGTTGGTAAGGATGGTATCGCAGCTGAACTCATCAAGATGGGCCCAGAAAAGTTGGTCACCTGTCTGCATCGGCTGATAGTCAGGATCTGGGAAACCGAACAGCTACCGGAGGAGTGGAAGGAAGGGGTAATCTGCCCCATTCACAAACAAGGTGACCATTTAGAATGTGAGAACTTAATAGCGATCATCATTTTGAATGCTGCCTGCAATGTACTATCCCTGATCATCTTCCGTCGTCTGTCGACAGCCGGTCGACAGCGGACCAGATCTTCGCCGTACGGCAAATCCTCCAGAAATTCCGTGAATACCAGGTCACAACGCATCACCTGTTTATCGACTTCATACTGCCGCATACGATAGTATCGACCGCACAGAGATATGGAAAATCATGGACACAAACGGCTTCCTGTTAATCTGACTAGACTGATTAAAGCAACGATGGACGATGTGCAAAATTGCGTAAACTTTTCGGGTGACCTATCCAGTTGATTTGAATCTTGCCGGGAACTGCGACAAGGTGACGGACTCTCATGCCTACTCTTCAACATCTCTTTGGAAGATGTAATTTGACGAGTTGGACTCAATAGCCGGGGCACGATTTTCACAAAATCCGATCAATTTGGTAGTTCAATAGGTAGTGATGTGACAATAGACGGGAATACCTTCGAGGTGGTGGATGAATTCGTCTATCTCGGATTCTTACTGATGGCTGACAACAATGCTGGCCACGAAACACGAAGGCGCATCATCAGCGGAAGTCGTACCTACTACAGACCCAGAAGAATCTGCGGTCTACAAGGATTCCCCCACATATCATGTACAAAATGTTAATAAGACCGATGGTCCTTTACTAACACGAGACATGATCCATGCTTGAGGAGGATCTGCCAGCACTCGGAGTTTTCGAGCGACGCGTGCTAAGGTCGATCTTCGGCGGTGTGCAGAACAATGGTGTGTGGCGGTAAAGGATGAATCACGAGCTCCCTGCACTTTACGGCGAACCAAGCATCCAGAAGGTGGCCAAATCCGGAAGGGTACGGTGGGCAGAACATGTTGCTACAATGCCGGGCAACAACCATGCAAAATTGGAGTTCGAGACGATCCGGTTGGTACAGGAAGGCGTGCAGCACAGAGAGCACGATTGGCGGACCAGGTGGATAGGGACTTGGCGAACATTGGGCATGACCGAGGATGATGAGCGGCAGCCACTAACCGAGTATTGTGGCGTACTATTGTTGATTATGTCTTATCTTAAATGTAATATTGAGCTATCAAAAAATGTCTGTAAATTTTGCAGTTGAGTCAGTTCAAGCATTATATTCCAACATATATATTTTTTATTTTGTTTAGAGAGACTTTACCGTACTCGGCATTCGTCTCTTTTCCAACATATTTCAAAGGTGGAATACTTACACAAGCTACAACAAACAAATCATCATTCCAACAATCCTCGAATTCCCAAGTGCAACAATCAATTTCCCTACACATGATTAACCGGCTCTTGTAACAACAACAACCGCAGCCCCTATATCACTTTCATCCTACGCTATGATTAATCAAAGGCGAATTCGTCCGAAAACTGCGAGCAACAAACAACTCCACACCACGCCATGCCGAAGGGAGAGATATCGCAAAACGCTTTGAATAATCACTGAAAAACACGCGGCTCGCTTTCCATGGTTTTGTATACTTTACTCTTTGTCTCTCAAAACAACCTACCGAACCGAACGAGCCAAAATAAGAAGATTAGGGGTGAAAACCGTCAGAAATTTGATGAGTCGATTTCGCAACGAACCTGCATCGTTGCTATTTATACCATACCTGTCGGTGCAGCGGCGCCATGTTAGTAAACATACCGCCAAAGGATTGCAACGGTAGCGAAATTAACGCTCTCGTGTAGTACACATCTGATAAAGTATCCGCTCATTGAGAATTAGGCATATATTTTTCAATATTGATCTGCAATCTGACGTAGCAGGCGCCATTGTCGCTTACAATAGATGGTTCACTCACACACTGAAAATGCCTGCGGGTCCCAAGCAGCCATCTCGTTGGTTCCTTGTGAGTTTAGCTAATCTGCCGAAACTGTAGTAGCAACTATGGGTGATCAAGCCAGAAGCTTAGTTTTTATGCTTAATAGTGCTTTATTCTATTTGTTTAACTCTTCTTATTTTGTTTGTTGATCTGTAATTGTTTGCAGTAAATGTAATATTTTTAAAATGTTAACAACCACTCCTTTATCTGCCTCAAAAACCATTTGCCAATTCCAACAATTTGAGTACTTTTCCCCATAGCCCAAGTGTGGGCGCCCGTGCTGGGTGAGAAGCTTCGGAGAAAACAAGTCCGCTTTCCATCGTGGCTCTCTCTCTCTCTCTTTTTGGCGTAACGTCCTCATTGGACAAAGCCTGCTTCTCAACATAGTGTTCTATGAGCACTTCCACAGTTATTAACTGAGAGCTTCCTCTGCCAATGACCATTTTGCATGCGTATATCGTGTGGCAGGCACGAAGATACTCTATGCCCAAGGAAGTCAAGGAAATTTCCTTTACGAAAAGATCCTGGACCGACCGGGAATCGAACCCGTCACCCTCAGCATGGTCATGCTGAATACCCGTGCGTTTACCGCCTCGGCTATATGGGCCATCGTGGCTCCCGGCGGCGAAATTTTCGTGGAATCAAGCTCGAGGTGTGAATTTGCCGGTGTGCAAATATCACGCGATACGCTTCACGGTTTATAGCTATACGGATTACGGTTTATAGCTATACGCTACACCTACCTACCTACACCTACCTACATGTTCGTTAGCTTCCCTTTTGCTGTTGTTTATCGGAAAAGTGACACCTTCCGCCGAAATATCAACTGCGGGAAAACACAAGCAACTGGATGCGGCTCAGCGAAGCTGATAGGCCAAAAAGCTGAAGCTGGTGGCGTTTCGTTGTGAAGCTTCAAGGATTTTCCGTTCATTTGACGATGACGGGTGGGCAGAGATTTGGGTTTCGTAGTAAAAGGCCACCGTTATTTCACCGTGAAAATCATTCGGGGCTCCATCAGAAATTTCTCTGGAGATTGCTTCAGATTTTTTTATCCAGTGATTCATTTAGCGATTCTTTCAAGCAGGGATGGCATGTCACGCAGAAACTGTGCCCATTTACGCTCATCTTTCACTGAACTTCTCAGTTCCATTTTTCTTACATAAGAGAAAGAGAAAAAAAAAGTACCCTCCCCCTGGATATTCGATCTTGACGCGATGGGAGGGCTTAACCCATTAGCACTTTAGCGCCAGTTCATTCACCACCGCTTGGACTTTGAGCTAGATATATCTAGTTTACGAGTTGAGCGCAAGTGAAGGAATCGCCGTAAGTGCCAATGGGAACCAAAGGAGTATCCGTCGTGCATTTATCACAAGTCAAAAACAAATTATAATTCAGCTTGCATAGACCTAATCTTTGCATTCTTTGAATTTTCTCAAATTTAACAATAATTGTTAAATTTAACGTAACGCAAGAGTGGGTAGAGGAGGTCTCTGCGTTACACTCATCATTCGTTACTTGAATTCGTTAGTACACAGGACAGGGGACGCTAGGATAAGTTGACTTACAGCCTTACAGATTAGATTCATTACAATTAGAAAATTATGGACTGATTAGGTAAAGATAAAACTGTTGATTATAGGAGTTTGTATTTTTATGGGTTTTGTGAATTTATAAAAGTTAACAAATAATCATTATTGTTTTTATTTTTGACAAAAATCAGTTGACTGAATTTTTATGTTTTTATATCTTAGACGGTATTATTTCACTGATCAAAAAAGCAGGAATTTAGTTAGGACTTAGGACGGTTGACATTGTAAAGGGTTACGATGGATATAATATTACTTTGGACTGAGATGATCACAGATATGCAGAAGACGACTAGCGAAATTAGAAACACAATTTGATACATTATTGACTATATTTTGACAAATAAGGTTTGACAAATTTCTTTACAATATCGAATGGAAGCTCAAAAAGTGTTATCTAACACTAATATGAGAGTTATTTGGGGATGATGCTGGTGCTGTCAATGACTAACATCGGTTATTGACACTATTGGTAATCAGCTTGAAATAATTTTCAGAATGTATTAAAAAATAACTGAGGATATTATCTGATTATTGTTTGGTAAGGGTATGCGGTATACCGAAATATTTCGCCAAATACACCTCGAAACGAAATTCCGCGGAATTCCACGGAATTCAACTAGGCGAAATTTATGATTTTGAATTTCGTTTCGTTTCGTCAAATTCTAAAAATTTCGCCTTCAAAAAGTATAATTTGACTAAATTTAACGGAATACCGCGGAATGTGTTATATATTTCGAAAACAAGTTCATAGTGTAAATGTCCATATCATCTATCACAAATCTTGCTAATCTCAAGTTACTGAAAAGCATTAGGTATAAAATCATTTCGAATATCGAGAAATAAACCAGTGCCAGGCTGAAAGTCTCCATAATAAAGACAACACCAATCTCGAATCTAGCACCTACCATAA
Source organism: Aedes albopictus (assembly GCF_035046485.1). NCBI lineage: Eukaryota > Metazoa > Arthropoda > Insecta > Diptera > Culicidae > Aedes > Aedes albopictus. The sequence continues at coordinate 227,352,305 of NC_085137.1, read as the reverse complement.
AGACATTTTTAAAAAGTTCAAGTAACACACTTGTCACAAAAGAGTCACGGTGGCGCAGATTATTGTTGCGCGTAAGTCACTGTGACTTACCTCTATCAAATTAACACTTCCGCGCAACAAAAACCTGTGCTGCCGTGATTTTTCTGTAGCAAAGCAAGTGTGTAACTTGGGAGGATGCTTTTTTTTATCGCGGGACCATGAATAATATTTTGGTCAAATTTCCTAATGGAACCAAATGTTAAAAAATATATAATGAGTAATGGAGAATAACAGGATTAGATGATATAGCCTACAACTTATATACCCGATTTTGCGACGAGCTTTTTGCTCTCATTATCTGACGGTAAAACTTTGACCAATTTATTTAAGATCATCATCAAACTACTGCTGAAAGGCAGATCATGGAGGGATCAAACATGTGGATATCTGTTAAGATTTTTGAGGAGAGAAAAAAATTTGTTCCGGAAAGGGGCTGACAAAATCGGGTCACTTATGTACCAGCAAAAGTTTTAGGAAAACATGGAAGCTCTCTCAGGAGATATCTCTATAATAAATATGGAAAATCCCAGGATAAATCGATTAAGACACATTCGGTAGAATACTTGTTCCATGGAAAAGTTTCTGATTAAACCCTTTTGAAAAAGCTTAATTTGCCACTGGAACTCTTGAAAAAGATTCACCATTAAGGCGACGAATGGACCTCAAAAGGAATCACTCAAGTAATTTCCAATCAGTACATTATTTTCCCTTTTTGAAGGAATTCGTAATCTTTATATTTTTAAAGTTAATTTCCAAAATTGATGTAGGAGTTCGAAGCGGTATTCTTATAGTTTTAAAATTAAATTTTAAATTTAAATTTAAATTGCATCTGCAGGGGCTCATACCGATATTTTTTGACGAATTTCTTTAAAGACTTGCAGGTATAATTTGAAAATGCCGAGCACGACAAATGATTACTTCGCTATGCACTCAGCTAACTTTTACGCTAAAGGAACTCACTTAACAATTTAAGTTGCTGCGTAGGGTCCAATTTCGTGTTTAGGATTCGAGAAAGTTCTTGAGCGATTCCTGGCTGAAACATTCTACAGAGACTGTCTTTTAAATTGTCATTCCTTCAGAACTGCGTACTGCGATCGAAGAAAAAGGATTTCTTGGGCGATTCAGGCAAGGAATTTCATATGCATCAAGATAGGCCGAGAAATTCCTTCTGATTTACAAACAACCCCTAAAGCCCAGTTTCGAGATCAACAGGAATAGGGCACTGCATGAAATTATCTCCTTCTCTTTCACTCTTACAGAAGTTTTGTAAACAACAAGGCCAAGAAACGTCAAAATCCCATACAAAATCAAAACAGTGCGGTGCCCCATAGCTCAAGAAACTTCCTGACTGATTCCTGGCAGAAAGTTTCTACAGTGACCGTCATTTCTTCGCAACTGCGTACTGCGATCGAAAAAAAACGATATCTAGAGCAATTCAGGCAAGGAATTTCCCATGCATCAAGATAGTCTGAGAAATTCCTTCTGATCTGCAAACAGCCCTTAAACCATAACTTTTTGCTATTTGAAACATTTCATGAAATTGTGAATGAAATAATCAAAGATTGCCGTGGTGATCGTGACGTTTAATCAGGATAATCTTTAACCAGAAGCTTACGCTGTTAAGTGAATACCCTTATCAAATTTGGTAAAAAGACGTTTATTAGCTTGATTTCATCAAATTATTCGTCAGCAAACTCTGGACTAGTGAAACTTATTTTTTTAATATGCGTAATTATGAAAACTTTGTTTTTTTTTTCATTTATTTCATTTTTTGTAGAAAAATAACTAGTTTATTTTGGGACCTAAATTCCCGAATCGAAAGACTTGAAGGTTGAACACACACTGGTTTTACCGGGTTTAGTTCGAGCATTTTATAACATCATCGCAATGATGCAACGTATTTATTAAGTCATTATTGGAGCAATCTTGTAACGTTATTAATGTATATGTCGAAAATTCCAATATCTGAAATTAAAATTTGTAGAAAATTGGGATCTGGGACAATTTTGGCAGGAGGACCTATTATTAAGGGCACTTCGCGCGCTAACACAGTAAACTTTGTACCAATTCGTATGCAGTGAGATGTGTACAATATCTAGTCACGCACAAAATTTCAAGTAAACTGGTCTAAAACCCAACTGTGGCAAATGATATCTGGGGGATGAGAGGAACACAATTCATGTTACCGGTAGGAAAAAAATGCAAACACGCAGCATCAATTCGCACAAAATTCATATAACTGCAAAATTCCGCGGAATTTTTACGAAAATTTCGTTTCGTTTCGAAAAATACCGACTGAATTCTGATTTCGTATCGATCTCACGAAACATTTTTGAATTTCGTTTCGTTTCGTACCGCATCGCATCAACATTTTCACATACCGTTTCGTTTCGTATCGCTTTGAAAAAATCTCATACCGCATACCCTTATTGTTTGGGGAAGCTGTCAGAAAAACTAGTTGCCCATATCGGCTAAAAACGCTAGCTCTGGTAGCTGTCTTCGAATAATTTTCAGAAATCTCTATAAAAATTAGCTACGACACATTTTTTTTTTCTTTTTGCTCTTTGCATATTTCTTAAGAATAGTACTCTGAAGACGTTAACATAGACATAGACACCCTTTTTTATCTCTGAATGTTGTCCAGTGACCTCGGAGATTTTCGATTATTGAAGTATTGTTCAATTATCAAATCATCTTTGGAGCTTCCATTCGATCAAAACACTAGTGCGATGGAAAATGTTAAAAACAGTATTTTAAAAAAAAACTACTACGACCCAATGCTAATTACTACACACTTTGCTCAAGTTGACGACATCGTCTAGTCCATCGTGAGTATTGGTCCTAGTAGGGGGAAAGTTGGGAAAGGGTCTAGGCTTTGCTATCAGCTGTCCTGCAGCTCCACCTGGTCACTCTTCAAAAAAAAAAAAAAAAAAAGGAAAAGAGAGAAAAAGCACAATAAAAATTGAGTTTAATCTCCCGCACAAAAACTCTGCGTGAGAGAAATTCTAGATTGAGTTTAAATAAGGGCGAAAGTAACATGAGAGAGTTCTCTTCATCGACTCTCTCTTCTTCAAATTAAAGTGACAAGATGCAAGTATGGTTGCACTTTTTGGTCATAAATCGCTAGGTTGCGATGCAATCTAGCGTCTAAGTGTAAAAAGTTTGATTGAATTTGCATCTTGTCACTTTAATTTGCAGAAGAGGGAGTCGATGAAGAGAACTCTCTCATGTTATTTTCGCCCTTATTTAAACTCAATCTAGAATTATGTACATTTCTAGATTGAGTTTAAATAAGGGCGAAAGTAACATGAGAGAGTTCTCTTCATCGACTCTCTCTTTTGAAAATTAAAGTGACAAGATGCAAATTCAATCGAACTTTTTACACTCAGACGCTAGATTGCATCGCATCCTAGCGATTTATGACCAAAAAGTTCAACCATACTTGCATCTTGTCACTTTAATTTTAAGAAGAGAGAGTCGATGAAGAGAACTCTCCCATGTTACTTTCGCCCTTGGGGCTGTATAAACCACGTGGTCATGAGGGGGGGGGGGTCGGCCAATGAGCATTTTGTATGGACGAATAAAAAAATTTGTATGGACTAATGACCACGCGGGGGGGGGGGGATGAGAAGTCCCAAAAAAATGACCACGTGGTTTATGGACAGCCCCCTTATTTAAACTCAATCTAGAAATGTACATAATTTCTCTCACGCAGAGTTTTTGTGCGGGAGATTAGAGTGCTGCGTGAGAGCAATGAGAGCCTGCAGATCATAATCCCAGTGCGCAATTTCTGCGCGCACGCGGAAAAAAACAGAACTCAGTGCACACGCAGTGTGTTCAAAGAGGTCAGTGTTGTTTGAGCATGCCAGTGAATCCAAAACACGCTAAGGGGTATCAAATCCTGTGATATCAGAGACAAGCAGACGTTTTAAGCTGGTCAAATACTTACAGTTGATGGATATTTTGGTTCGAAGTTCCACCAAAAGGCCGTGCTAGTAAGCTATCAAATTTTGATTTTCAAATATATCAGGAAAAATTGCAACGAAATTTCAATCTCATATATCTCATGATCCGGATTACTTAGAGAGTTGGTGTCTTCGGCAAAGTTGTTTGGCTGGTCAAGGACTAACCGATAATAAAAATTAAGATTCAAAATTCCACCGCTAGGCGGTGCTAGTGAGTTAGCAAATTTTGTTTTTCATATAAATCAGGAAAATTTGCAAAAAAATTGCAACTAGCGCCGCCTAGCTGCAGAAACTTGAACCAAACGGTAATTATTCTGAAAGCCCTTGATCTACCAAACAATTTTGCCGAAGACACCATCTTTCTAAAGAATCAGAATGCTGAGATATGTGAAATGTAAAATTTTTACGCTCTCTTGCGCTGCCTAGCGGTGAAATCACGAATCATACGGCCCATATTTTGAAAGCCCTTAACCAGCTGATCAACTTTGCCGAAGAAACCAACTCTCGAAGTAATCAGGATCCTGAGATATATGGGATGGAAATTTTGTCAGTGTTGCATCTGCTTGTCTAAGATATCACATAAATCACAGACAAATAGATATATGGCACTAACGAAATTTCAATCTCATATATCACATGATCCTGATTACTTAGAGAGTTGGTGTCTTCGGCAAAGTTGTTTGGCTGGCCAAGGACTAACCGATAATAAGGCTTGATATTCAAAATTCCACCGCTAGGCGGCGCTAGAGAGCAAACAAATTTTAAATTTCGCATATCTCAGCATCCTGATTTTGTAGAAAGATGGTGTCTTCGGCAATATTGTTTGGTAGATTATGGGCTTTCAGAATAAATACCGTTTGGTTCAAGTTTCTCCAGCTAGGCGGCGCTAGTTGCAATTTTTTTGCAAATTTTTTGTGATATATATGAAAAACAAATTTTTTTAACTCACTAGCACCGCCTAGCGGTGGAATTTTGAATCTTAAGTTTTATTATCGGTTAGTCCTTGACCAACCAAACAACTTTGCCGAAGACACCAACTCTCTAAGTAATCAGGATCATGAGATATATGAGATTGAAATTTCGTTAGTGTCACATCTATTTGCCTGTGATTTATGTGATATCTTAAACAAGCAGATGCATTTGCTACTAGACGGCGTAATAGTACTTTCATATTCGCTGTGGTACACACAGTATTGCACTGGAAGCACGACTGAGTGCGCACTCAACGAATTTTTGTGTGCATATTTTCTGTGCGCACAAAATGTGCACGCAGAAACTGAAAAACATGTTTGTGCTATCATTTGTTTGAGCACTCATTTTGAGTGTGCCGCTGATGGATGCCAGAGAGTGAGCGGCTGGTTTGTGTGTGTAATAAGTTGCGTAGTTCACTCTCGCTCTCGTTGAAAGTCGTGTGTAGAGTGTATGTTTTCTCTTCTCACGTTTCGCACTGAGGAGCATGCCATCTCTGCTTTCAAGGAAATTTTTCCTTTGATTTGTTCAGAAATTCTTTCAGAGATTCCTTGAAGATTTCGTAAAGGCTCCTTCATTACTTCACGAACTCTTCCAAGGTCTGTATTGGAAATTACTTCAATGATTGCTCCAGCACTTACTTTACCTTATCGGTCAGACTAAGGCCTGAGTGTCCCCTGCTGTACGTGGGAGTCGTCTCCATTCTGCTCGGTCCATGGCTGTGTGTCATCAGTTCCGCACTCTGTGACGGGTTCGCAAATCGTCCTCCACTTGATCGAAACACCTAGTTGCGCACCACGTCTTCTTCGGAGAAACATTTTAATCGGGTTGCTATCCGACATCCTGATGGCGTAACCCGTCCACCGTAGCCTCCAGATTTTCGCGTCGTGGACGATGGTTGGTTTTCTCAGCAACTGATGCAGCTCGTGGTTCATTCGCCTTCTCCAAGTCCCGTCTTCCATCTGCACTCCACCGAAGATGGTTCGCAACATCTTCCGTTCGAAAACTCCAAGAGCACGTTGATCCTCTGCACGTAGAGTTCATGTTTGGCTCCCGGTCTTATCAGCGTTTTTTAGATAATTAATTTCGTGTGACGGTGAACTTTGTTCTATCGTAGCGTTCTGCGACGTCCTAAGTAAGCTCGATTTCCTGTCACAATGTGTCTCTGAATTTCTCTGCTGGTGTCGTTGTCGGCGGTCACCAGTGAGCCCAAGTACACGAATTCTTCAACCGCCTCTTTGTCATCACAGACCGTTAGAAATTCGGGGTGGCGGGCGCGGTAATTCCTCCCTAGAGTCCTATGCCATCATGTACTTTGTCTTCGACACATTAAATAATGACTAATCTGATTCGACTGGCTTCGTTCTTTAGTCGGATGTACGTTTCCGCCATCGTCTCAAATTTGCGAGCTAAAATATTATCTGCGAAACCAAGGAGCTGAACGGGCTTCGTTAAAATAGATCCACTCGTGTTTATCTCCGATCTCCTTATTACACCTTCTAAGGCAACCCGACCAGAAGCTCCTAACAAGATTATAACAAAAGTATTACAACCGTCGTTACAAATAACACAATTTGATATAATTTTGTTGAAAGGATTCGTATATGTGAATAACCATAACAAAATTGTAACAAAATTTGTTATTATTTTAAAAACAAAACTATAACAAAACTTGTATTATTTATTCAAACAGATAGATAGCAGCATTTGTTGCATTATGCATATTAAAATAATTGCCTATAACAAAATTTCGTAACACATTTATTGTAGTATTTGCTACATTTTTTGTAACAAGATAATTTCAAAATTTGTTGGTGTTTTTTTTTGTATTGACTCGAAATAGGTATTGTTTTTTTGTGAGAGATTGAAGTGAATAATTATCCATGCACATTTCCCTACAAACTTCTAATGTGAACAGCATTTGCCAAGAAGAAATAAGAAGCAATCAATAATATTTAAACTTTGATTTTCTGCACGCTAGTGCATAGCTAGTAAATCGAATATTCGGATTGCCTTTTCCTGTTGATATTTATACAGCACGCGTCAGTTTATGCAATAAAAATTTAACATACCTCCAGGAAGGGTTAAATTGCCACATCTCGTAACGACTCTGTCCTGCATATGCATACAAAAACATACACAGAAACATAACTGTCATGTGAAATGGTTCACACCAAGCAGCTTACAAAATGAAAATAGTCACCGATGCGTCTGTCGTCACATAACTCTATTTTACGTCCCTTGATTTAATGGTACTGACTGACTGACTGATAGAAATGAATAAAAGTACCCTCGCGTCTCGTTCACCAACCATCCGTCCCACTGTCCAGCAGATCTCGAATCTCGCCGCGCTGCCACGCCATCCAAAAAAGAATCCGCCGTGCCATCGCGCCGGCCGCCAGCACGCGGTCCTCCATGTTCCACGCCGTTAGGCAAAATAAACGCTTTGGGAGATGAATTTCTCTCCCCTTTCCATTTTCATATTGCATATTTTATTTGTATGTAGTTAGTTATGCGGTGTCGACGGCGGGAACGTGTGTGCGGTCGCCAGAGTGCAACGAGCGCGCAAGTGTGGCGGGCGTAGACCCACAGATGGACGGACTGACTGACCATTCGAATGAACTGGGGAAAAGGAGTAGGTGGTGGCCAGCAGGACGGTAATGCGTGGAATCAGCATGTACTAGCACTGGACCACGATGTGATTGCTCATGATAGTGACCAAGACTGCCGCACACTGGAAGGGAATGGAAATTTATTGGACACAATACATAATTGGGGCTTCTTGGGCACCCGCGTCAATTGCCGGCACCTCACAGCAAAACAAATCAAAATATCATTTACCGCATACTTTCCAAAATTGTTTACCTGAAGTGCCAGAAATGGAATCAAAAACCCTATCGCAGAATCGTGTGTTACTGAGCAAAAAATGTCGTTAAGTTAACATCTTTGGCTATATGGCGTCTTCGGGTTTTTTTTTAAATATTTTTCCAAAACTAACGCGTGAAACCTGTGCTACAGAACGCCAGTGCAGTGAAACCTGGTGTGTATCAGTGAAGAACAATTGGAGGACGGCGGCAGGTCTCCAGCAATGCCTGCGGTATATGATTTGAAGATGGGGGCATCTCAATAGGATCTGCACTTTTTCTCTAAATTTCTCAAATATTCCAAAATCCATTATCCCTCATTTTAAGTCCATTTTTTAGCCATTATGCAGTCTAACAATGCAACAATATTGCGTTGGACGGACAGCTCCGTGCATCCACCACAGCTTGCCGACTATGGCCTTTCGACGGATGGACAGACCAGCCGCGTGCAGATGACCGGGGACGAACAAACGGACGGATGGACAGACACGGAGTGGAATGGATGCGTTCGTCGAGTATTTATACACATTTTATATCATCACAAAGCGTAGAAAATGTACAGTTATACAATGATTTACTGGTCTGTGCCTTGCAGCAGGTTGAAGAGGAGATCCACCTACCTACCTACCTACTAGTAGGGGCACTAGGGTGTGGACTCTGGACGGACACGGTTCGGAATCGATGAGTTTAGGCAATGTTACGCTCGACACTGACTGGTGAAGATGATGTTGATGATGATGGGGACGGCGGTGCCGGTTGTGGCGCGGTGCACGCCGGCTGATAAATCGATTGACGGATGGTCTTTCCAAAATGCGTCTAATTGCTTCACAGCCACGATTTATGAGCCGTGCACATTTACGTAAAAACGCGAGCATCGAACGCAAAGGAAGAGGCTTAATGGGCCGTGCGGTAGCTAGCAATCAGACGGTTGCGGTCAGCTGATATTGATGAATGGTAAAATTAAACTGTCTGAAAAAAAATGTTGACGCCCTGGCTGAAAGCGAGAGTTGAATAATTTTACGGGAGTTGATTATGTAGAACTGATGAACTTTTGGTTTATAGAAACGGATGTATAGCTGAGTTAACCGACTGATATTGCTAAGAAGAAATATTTGGCGTGGTTTAGCTTTATATTCGCATATAAATTCGATAGTAAACTTATATTTGATTCTGGAAGACCCAGAAACAACTGTGAAATCAAATACTCTTTCGTCAACGTAAATCCAGCCGTTTTTAGCTTACACACCAGCCCATTGAACTCAAAGAGATGATTTCGCAGCGTCCAAATCTTGGCAATTGCTCCCTCACGAGTGTCTTTTTCGAACAACCTCAAGGCATTCTTTAGTCAAACACCTTATCAGCATAGATTTTGCCCTGCGGCCAGACAAATTGGCCAGATTTCGTAAGAACATACCTCGGCTGTTTAGCCCAGCTTATGCGTTACCTAGCACTTTCTATGAGCGACATGAGCAAGCTGTGCAGGCAATGCGGCGCCGAAGGCCATAAGGTACAAGGCCGCACTAGTCTACCCACGTGTTCAACTTGTTCCGGGATATTCATGATCAACAGGCACCCAACGGGTGGTTCAAGGTGTCCATTCTTCAAGATAGCCGTAGTGAAAAAATCACAGTGCAGGTAACGCAGCTGAAACGGAACCACTGTGATACAGCTCATCAACTGCTTTATCAGGACGGATATCGCCATAATACACGCAAAAAAAAAATAATTTGTAAACACAATTAAATTCTAATTCAAATCAACCGATTTTCAGTTTACTATAGCGACAAACTGATTTCTAGTTTAAACTGAACTGTTCTATTGTTTGATAATACAAATATTTTCATTTGTCAAAATTTTTGACAGTTTGTTAAAACAAACAGAGATATGGTATTTTCAACATGAAATAATGGATTGATTCAAACGACTGAATTTTTGCCACCAACAAACCCGGAATGTGACTGTGTTGCTGACAGCAGCAACTGCGGCAGCTCGGAAATCTATTTTTAGACCGTCGGTAAGCGGATGGGGAGGAGAACGATTAAAAAAAAAGACATAAAAGGCGAAACCGATCAACTTTTTGTGGATGCTGCCGTGAGTACCTGCGCGTTATCCATCACGGCCAAAGCTGCACTTGGAAGTTGGCGTGGACGATTTACTGCACCTTCTTCGTTGTGGCGATGTTGGGGTAAGCATTTTATATATGTGTGAGTGCTTTCGGGTCATGTTTATGGTGTTTATTTTGTTGAAACAAATGAAATTTTTGACATTAATAAGAAATGATGGTAACCTTTTCTTCGCGTTCGCAAATTTCACGATTCCGCTGGTGGTTTGATCGGTACTACGCCACCCGGAAAGTATTATCACGTGTGAACGCGTTGATTTTGCTTAGATTAGAACGCTTAATTGTGAATGAATATTGATGCAAAGTGAATTTTGACAAACCATTGAGAAAAAAAAAACGTGGGTGGCGAAATAAGCGTTGCCGTGAACGGGTGTCTACTTTAACCGCTTGTCATTTTTGCGCGTTCTCCAAACGAATTTTATTCGACGATTTTGCTGGTGGTTTGCCGGTATAAAGCCACCCAGTCAGTTTTCCGCGTGTGAAAGTGTAATTCTTCAGCGTAGTATCATTCGGGAGTTTCGGTGTGATGCCAGCAATCGCTGACTCGGTTGATCGCTCCACGTCGTTTTAAGTGTACGCGGCAATGAAATCAATCCTATTTCGATCATTGCTGCACCGCTGGAGAAATAAGAATACAACTACATCACGGCAGACTATGAAGAACTTGGTGAGATCTTTCTAATTAAAAAACGTCATTTTATTCATTTGTACATGGGATATTTACCATACCAAATACGCGCCAGAAACAAAAATGCAAATTTTTGATTCAGGAAGTGTTAATGTATTTCAGATATCCAATTGATATCCGGATGCATCAATGCGGGGCTTACTGTTTCAGAAAACGACCTCAAGATGTACGTGGAAGCCCTGTCATACTTGAAATGGGTCATTGGACGTGCAGTAGAGCTATCATCTTCTATCTCCAGGACCAAAACTGTTTGCGTCTATGGATAAAAGTTAAAAATAGACGCAGACATTTTTCTTCCATAAAAGCACTGCCGGTCAGTGGGAGATGGATTGTACATACATACATACATACATATATGAAATGATGAAAATCGGTTGTTCTTATCGATAAACTCTAAATGAAAACAATTAAATATAACTTTGGAATAAGTAAATTCTCAGTTTGAAAATCAACCATGCGTTTTATTGTTTTAAACAAGCGCCATTTTTCTGCGTGTAGCGGACCCATACCGAGTACCCGCCGGCAACGGCAATTGGGCCGCGTATGGGTCCAGAAAAATGGCGGCGATATGGACGACGGGTAAATATCCCGTCCAGGAGTGGGTGTCTACTACCTATAAGGGCTTCGTGGTCGCCAAAATAAACGTGATTTTCTTCTGTAGCTGTTATGCGCCTCCGCGGTGGCCGATCGAGCGGTTCACGCAAATGCTGGACCGCTTAACGACCGTGCTAACAGGGCGAAGGCCGGTGATAATAGCGGGTGACTTTAATGCCTGGGCTGTGGAATGGGGAAGCCGTTTCACGAACCAGCGGGGTCAGATCCTGCTAGAAACACTGGCCATCTTAGATGTCGACTTGACTAATGTCGGTACCAAGAGTACCTATAGTCGAAACGGAGCGGAGTCAATTATTGACGTGACCTTTTGAGTCCTGGCCTAACAAGTACCTAGTTCGAACTGGAGAGTAGATGATGGCTACACTCACAGCGACCACCTGGCGGTTCGCTACAGTATCGACTACAACAACAGCAGGCAGCGAGTAGAAGAAGAGACGGCTAGGCCAAGGCCAAGCCCTCGCAGGTGGAAGACATCATACTTCGACGAAGGGGTATTTAGGGAGGCGCTCAGCCGTGAGCGAAACTTACTTGGTTTAGACGGCGACGAGCTGGTAGCAGTGCTCTGACGTGCGTGCAGTCCTCGTCCGGCAACACTGCCTCAAGATTCTGCGCGTACGTGGTGGCGTCTTCCGGTTGCTTCAGTCACTCCAGATTATACCGAGGCAGCCGTCGGTACCGTACGTTGTTAATCGCGGAGAGTTTTTGGCGTATTTTTAGCGTCGACAATGTCGGAGAAGTGCAGTTCGTCAATCAGGACGTGGTCGATTTCGGACTCCGTCGGCTGTGGTGATCTCCAGTTGTAACGATTAGAGAAACCTGTGCTGGATATATGTAGGTGCTACGTATGGCCATAGAACTCAGTCTTCCGGATGAAGGAGCGCCAGCAGGAAGAACGAGATCGCGAAGCGATGGAAGAGCTGTACCGTGCTAAGGAAACACGAAAGTTCTACGAGAAGCTGAACCGCTCGCGCAGAGGCTTTGTGCCACAAGCCGACATGTGCCGAGATAATCACGGGAATATTCTCACGAGCGAGCGTGAGGTGATCGAGAGGTGGCGGCAGCATTACGATGAGCACCTCAATGGCGACGTTGCAAGTACCGAAGGTGGCGTGGTAACAGATCTAGGAGTATGTGCACAGGACGAAAGACTTCCAGCCCCTGACCTTCAAGAGATTGAGGAGGAGGTTGGCCGGTTGAAAAACAACAAAGCCGCTGGAGCAGATCAACTACCAAGCGAGCTTCTAAAATACGGTGGAGAAGCATTGGGCGACAAGTAGGATTGCGGGAACTACCGCGCGATCACACTACTGAGCGCTGCCTACAAAATACTCTCTCAAATTTTATGCCGCCGTCTATCACCGATTGCAAGAGAGTTATGGATTTATGGGTGAACGCGCTACAACGGACCAGATGTTCGCCATCCGCCAGGTGTTGCAGAAATGCCGCGAATACAACGTGCCCACATATCACTTGTTCATTGATTTCAAATCGGCGTATGATACAATCGATCGAGAACAGCTATGGCAGATTATGCACGAATACGGATTCCCGGAGAAACTGATACGGTTGATCAAGGCGACGATGGATCGAGTGATGTGCGTAGTTCGAGTATCAGGGACACTCTCGAGTCCCTTCGAATCTCGCAGAGGGTTACGGCAAGGTGATGGTCTTTCGTGCTTGCTGTTCAACATTGCTTTGGAGGGTGTAATAAGGAGAGCGGGGATAAACACGAGTGGGACGATTTTCACGAAGTCCGTTCAGCTGCTTGGTTTCGCCGATGATATTGATATTATTGGTCGTAAATTTGAGACGATGGCAGAAACGTACATCCGACTTAAGAGTGAAGCCAGGCGAATCGGATTAGTCATTAATGTGTCGAAGACAAAGTACATGATGGCAATGGGCTCCAGGGAGGAATCACCGCGCCCGCCACCCCGAATTCATATCGACGGTGATGAAATCGAGGTGGTTGAATAATTCGTGTACTTGGGCTCACTGGTGACCGACGACAACGACACCAGAGAAATTCAGAGGCGCATTGTGGCAGGAAATCGTGCCTACTTTGGACTCTGCAGAACTCTACGATCGAATAAAGTTCGCCATAACACGAAGTTAACCATCTACAAAACGTTGATTAGACCGGTCGTCCTCTATGGGCTCGAAACATGGACCCTACGTGCAGAGGACCAACGCGCCCTTGGAGTTTTCGAACGGAAAGTGTTTCGAACCATCTACGGCGGAGTGCAGATGGAAGACGGGACTTGGAGAAGGCGAATGAACCACGAGCTGCATCAGCTGCTGGGAGAACCAACCATCGTCCATACCGCGAAAATCGGGAGGCTACGGTGGGCGGGTCACGTCATCAGGATGTCGGATAGCAACCCGACTAAAATGGTTCTCGAGAGTCATCCGACCGGTACAAGAAGACGTGGAGCGCAGCGAGCTAGGTGGGTCGACCAAGTGGAGGACGATCTGCGGACCCTACGCAGAGTGCGGAACTGGAGACAAACATCCATGGACCGAGTGGAATGGAGGCGGCTACTATGTACAGCAGAGGCCACCCCGGCCTTAGCCTGACCGGTAAGGTAAGTACGTATGGCCATGTTCTTATAGAGGCGGAGTAATCTATCAGTCGTAGGCCTTTCTCGTTCGTCAGCTAGTGGACGCTGAACTTTTCAATTGTCGGTCTAAATTCCTTCACCTGGCCAACCTGTACGGTAAAGTCTACTATGATAATCTTGACGTAGTATTTTAGTCCTTCGCTTGTCTGCAATCTGAAAATAACTTCTGATTCGTTGCACGAACTGCAAAGGAATCGTCACCATCCAAAAAGGACTATTTTTATGAGTCAAATAATGATTATGGTAAGCATTGAGAGCGTTACTACAAAATATATCATACTTTCGAAATTTAATTGTATATACAATATATATACAGTATACTGCTATACGAAATGCTTGCAGAAGTTCTGGTTAGGCACGGATTTTTTCACAATACTTAATAATGAGGTAAAACAAGAGTTTTTATGTGCTGTAACGGGGTTGCAGCCGATTTCTTCCATGAGTATAAGACAATAGGTTATGATGAAGGTTATGATTACTCCAGATCAACATTACGTATATCTGATGTTGTTGCCATCATGTTAAACTGTTTCTTTCCTATTCAATCATTGGCATTCCCTCAATGCAGGTTAAAGAGGTATACTTCAACCTATTTTGCAAAGATTGATTAATTCACACATATTCGTCTAAGCGCTTCACTGCCGAAGTCCATATTTCATCTCATTAGCCCATTTTATGCCTCGTAAAATGGCATCGACTGAACGCATTTGTTTTCCTCGACAAATCTACCAGCAAGTAGTTTCGTGCATGCGTGTACCAGTTATCGTACCAATGGCTAGCGCTAGGCACACGCTGGACAGCCATCATTCATCAAATGGGTGAATCTCTTCCGGTCATAGAAAGTCGCAAACGTACACAAAGCCCTACTGTGTAGGTACTTGCCCAACAATGGCTGAAGAGATAAGTTAGTACGGTTCCATGAACAATCGTAGGCATACACTAAGCTCAAAATTGCTTTGCTCTCTTTTCGATTAATATTTTACCCAAGAAAAGTAATTAAATGGATCATGCGTGAGCAAAACAGTTAAACCATACATATTGGAAGAGTCTATCTGGGAAAAGATGAATAAATACAAAAAAAATCTTTTGATTTATTTTCTGCAATCTGCTGGAATGAAAATTTGTTCACCAAATATTTCGTCACACATTATATGAACACGTCCACCTGGATTCATCAGAGTCACCTCCATCGTTTAAATGTCTCCACATACACGTAACAAATGACCTGACCTTGCCAGCCAAACCGTTGTTGAAATGCAAAACGTCAGCCATGAAAAATCCCTTCTTTTACACCCCGGTTTCACACGTGCTTTCATGGCCCTCACCGCACACAGCGCAACATTTTTCATCGTGTCACAAAGAGACCGCCCTTGTATGTGGAGGGGGGAGGTCGGTGGGTCGGTCGGTCGGTCGGTCGTAATGGCTGTGATTTTTCTTCGTTTTGTCTTATGCAATGGGTCGGTCCCGCAAGGTAGGATACCAAGGCACGCATACGCGTGCATAAATATGGAATCAACAGACATAAGATTGAACAGCATCATTACGGTGTGCTTGTTTCACTTTTTTTTTGTTTTCAGGGAAAAATCATAAATTGTCAGATGAGCAGACAGGAGCGAACAGAGGAGAACTGGCATTCATAATTTTTCATGAAGGAACGCAAATTTTAGAATGGGGAGACATCTTTTCAGAAGTGGAAGGATAATTGCACACCGGAATGGAATTCGCAAGCGTACCCAAAGGCAAGTGGGCAAACAATGGAAGCTAAAAATTTGCGGATTGTAATTCTATGGCAGTCAGCAGTTTGTTGTTTTAGATCAGAACAGCAGAGACAGATTCTGGTGTTGGAAGGATTATGTGGGTTGAGTGGAATAGTGTTGTGCATGGCGTTTGTGATTCTGTTGGCCGTTGACGAACGCTGCCGTTGCTTCAACAATGCAGATGTTTGAATAGAATGTGTACGTACATGGTTGTACCTTCGAAATTAAAATACTACAAATGATAAAATTCTGATTTTTTTGTGTTAAGGACAAGGTATTTGGAGTACATAGCTCAAATTTTCTTGACCACCGTTTTTTAGAACCGATGAACGGATTTGAATCAAAATGCATCACGCTGATGACAACCACTGAACAATCAGCATGATGCATTTTGATCCAAATCCGTTCATCGGTTCTAAAAAACGGTGCTCTAGAAAATTTGAGCTATGTACTCCAAATACCTTGTCCTTAAAAATATCTTTCAAACAGTTGTGTCATCGTGGTTATTCCAAGTTAGAACTGTGAGTGTACTCACTAAGTAACCAACACTTCAGATAAAAAAAACAATGTTTATCTCCCATTAAGGGCGCCCTTTCAAATACAGGCGTACCTCGATAGTACGTACCCTCGATAGTACGTACATTTTGCCTCGATAGTACGTACACCAAAATTTTGTTTATTTTTAATCTACAAAAATGAGCTCGAGTAGACGTATAGCAGAGACTCTGGTACTATGAATTTGTGTTATGCAGACTCCTATAACACGGATTTTCAGTTACATGGCTTCCCAAACTGTGGGTCACGACCCCCCAGGGGGGTCACCGGCCTTCATCCAGGAGGTCGCGAGGGTCATTTGAATAATTTACTGTAACAAACAACAAATGAGAGAATTTCTATGGTGGGTCGCCGAAAGCACGTCAATTGGCAAAAGGGGGTCGCGCACCTAAAAAGTTTTGGAACCTATAAGCAGTTTTTAAGTGTAGTGAAATGAAAGACATTAACGAATTCGTTTGATGTAATAATTGCAGTATTCTTCGCTTTACAGAGATATTTGCTGCCAGTCATAATATCTGGCATCATCATTTTGGCGTTACATCCCAACTGGGGAGGACTGCTTCTCAGCTTAGTGGTCTATAAGCACTTGCACAGTTATTAACTAAACGCTTTCTTTACCAATAGAACGTTGTAATAAAATTAAAAGGCACATGATGATTCTATTTCTAAATTTCTCGGCGAAGATTGCTCTCCAAAACATGAATCGAACCCATCAAGTTACTTATCCAAACCATTGATTTCAGTTCACTCACTTATTTTTTTTTGTTTTCCAACAATTGGGTTCTTTAGGGGTATCCAGATTATTGCATAATCGGAATCTCCGTCCAAAAATTAGTCGAAATCCAAAATTTCATCATTTTTGGTGCCCGGGAACTATTTTTAAAATGCATTTAAAGTTTGTATGGAGAAAATTTTTTGTTCGGGGTGAACTGTCACTTTATCGATTGAACTGTCATTCTAGCCACGGAAATTGAAACTGTTTTGTTTATTTAACCATCAAAACAAAGGAATTGGAACGCAATAAAATCACCTAATACTCAGAAAAATGCGCTCTTTCGATTAGGCTAAAGAAAATGGCAATATTTAATTCACTAAACAACCCAATTAACGTTTTTATTTGCGATACATATAAAATATTTGACAGTTTTCCATGAGTTCCAAAAATTTAAAAAACTTTGAGTGCCGTAGGGCACTGCAAGCCGCGGTTGCTAAGGAAAATGTTCTTAGTTTTTGACGTTTCGTGGCTTTGTTGTTTACGATTTGTTGAAAACATTTTGAGATTTTATGATAATTGTTGAAATATTATTATTTTAAATTTTTTTCACAGACAATTTTACTTTCCGTGTAATTTTAAGGAAAATAATTTTAGAGTGTATTCGATTCCCTTAAACTATTAAACAAGGATATAATGATTTGGGAAAAATTTAAAATATGTAAATTGTAGCGATTTAATACAAAATAATCAATATAAAATAAACTTGCAATTTTTCGTCAGTTGCTTTTCCCCGAGAGTAACTGACACTTGACCCTCTTCTGAGCCCCATGGCTCAAACGGACCCGGATACCTGGACATCGGCGAACTGCTACTCATAATGGACCCCCAATCGGACTGGAAAGGAACAACGGCCATGCATCATCATCCTTGTGCTCATCATTCTACTAGGTATAAAGTAGAAAACGTGAAAGCAGCAGAAAGGCAACCAGTTCGATAAAGTAGAATAGAATCTAAACGCTGTACAAAATGTAAGTGCAGCTGTCAATTGAAATTGCTCACGTAGTGCCCCAGTGGACAATAGAGCTGTAAATTAGGTTAAGTGATTAAGAATAAAAAAAAAAAATACAAAATAAACAATGACTTCTAAAAGGTGACTAAAACATCAATTTTTCAATGATTTAAAAAAATGTAAATGCGCTTTAAGATACACCAAAATTTATTTTGAGATATACAGAACAGCCCAAAATATCAGCCAAAAATAAAAAAAAAATTATTTTCCACGAAACAAAAATTACAAAAATGCTCAAACTATACCTCGTCTAAAGGCGGGATTGGGTATTAGATGGTTAATGAAATTCTTCCGGAAGTTTATTGAAGATTCCTTCAGAAGCTCCCTCTGGGGTTTTCCCAGGAGTTTTTTTTTCTGAGATTCCTTAAGTGGTTCCGCCTGGGGTTCCGTCAGAAGCTCTTGCCAAAATTGTTACAGGAAGTTCCGCGTGATTCTTCCAGAGATTCCTGGATTTCTGTAGAAATTAATTTCAAGATTCCTTCAGCATTACCCCTTCTAGGATTACCTTAGTATTTTTTCTGAATCTCCTCCAGTTCTGTGGTTTCTCCACAAACTTATTCTAGAATTCCTCTAGGAGGGAGCTATAACTAAGTTGCTTTTTCCTGTGTTTATTCAAGAAAATCTTATAGAAACTACATGAGGAATTTCAAAAACAAAATACTCCAAATAATTTATAATGAATTCCATTACAAACATCTGAAAGAATTCCAGAAGCGTTTGCAGGAATTCCTGACGGAGCTCTTGGTAGAAGCCAAAAAAGAGTCCCTAGATGATTCCTGGTAAAAGTTCTCGAAGAAATCCCGGAATCAGTTTCTGAAAGAATTCCCGGAAGAAGTTCCTAAAAATTAATTCCTGACAGTCACCCAGAAGAAATTCCCGGAGGAATCCCGGAAGGAATTTCCGAAAGAATCCTGGAAAAATCCCAGAAAGTTTACCTGGTGAAATAATTGTAGGAATCGCAGAAGGAATACTTAAATCAGAAGCAGCTCCCGAAAAAAAATCGGAAGAAGTTCCTGGAGGGATCTCGGAGAAGCTTTTAGAGGAATACTGAATGAAGTTTTGTCAGGGATCTTGTGTTGGTGTTGGTTCCGAGATTTCTCCAGGAATTCTTTCTGGGATTCTTTAGGGATTCTTTAGGGATTCTTCCGGGAGTTTCTTCTGCAATTCCTAATGAGATTCCAGGGTCTCTTTCAGAGATTTCTCCAGAGATTCCTTCCGAAACTTGACCAAGAATTTCTTCTGTAATACTTTCGGGACTTCCAGGATTTCTTCAGGAAATTCTTCCTGAATACCTCCAGGAATTTCGTTCCTGGATTTCTCCATGAATTCATTTCAACGTTCCTCCAGAAATTCATTCCGAGATTCCTACAGGAATTCTTTCTAAGATTCATCAAATATGTTGTCCTTGAATTCCTCCAAGAACTCCGGGATTCCTCCAAGAGCTCCGGGATACCTCTAGGAATCCCTTCTCATGAAAAATTTCAACTCTTGGAGGTGTCCTAGAAGGAGCATTGTTCAGAAGATTTTGAAAATATGACGGCGATAAATATTGCAGGAGAAAATAATTCTAGAATGTTTCTATAACAAGATATAACTGATCTAGATCGATTTAATTATATCTAGACCAGTTCGGATGATTCTAAAAGATAATTCAAATAAAATCAATATAAGTTCCCAGAGACGAGATGCCTCTACGAAGCATTCCCAGAGCACAAGGAGATTTTTTTCAATAAAGATAGGATCCTAAACAAGCAAAATTACGTAATTAATTAACGGACCCTTAGGCCACATGTAATTTTTTCGCAATCCTGACGTTCTAGAAATAACATTCTTTGATTTGAAAATGAAATTTGAAATAAAAATTCGTGATTCGATAGTACGTACGTTTCGATAGTACGTACACTAAACGAAGCGGTGGTGTACGTACTATCGAGGTATGCCTGTAGAGCAAATTATGTATTTTCGGCAGTTTTGTTTTCTTCGTCATGGGGGGCTTTTAACCATATTCACAACCAAGCTGAATAACATGACCAAGTTTCAGATAATTTGGCCGAAAGAATTCTTATTGATGAAGAGAACGAACCTGCCGATAATAACCGAAGTCATTTTTTATATTATTTATTTTTTAATACGTTAATCTTTATTTTTTAATTCTATTCGATGTAAGAAAATCGCCTATGTATTTTTAATGTCTTTGCGCCCGCATTAGAAAAACTTCTTTTCTCATGTTTACATTTTCATTTGCGCTCTTATTCGTAATTTAATAAAAAATCAGGTTTGTACCATAACTTCAACTTTATGTTACTCGTTTCAGTATCATAATGGCCTATTTTTCCGTACTGGTTCATTATGTAACTGAAATGGGTAGCATCCCGGGTAGACGAGAATATCTGAATCATATCTCAAATCGATCATCTTTTGCTGTCATAGCTCAATGTGCTTTTGATGTGTTATTTAAACATTCAATAAATATCTATATATTATGTATGAATATTGAATATGTATGAAGGAGTCTCTGGAGGTATTTATAAAAGAGTCCTCGAAAGAATTTCAAACGGAATCCAAGCAGGAATTTCTGAAACAATCACTAAAGTAATCTCTGATCAAATCTTCAGTAGAATCCCTGCAGAAATAACACAAAGTACTCTTGAATGAATCCCTAGAGGAATATTCGCTCATGAATTTTTGAAGTGTTTTTTTTTTCTAAAATCTTTCGAAGACTGCTTTAAAAATACTCACAGACCATTAAAGACCATTCTTCAAGAAGTTCACCAGGGATACGTTGGGGAATTGCGCTGGGCATTCCATTGAAAATTCCCGCATAAATATGTCCCGGATTTTTTCTGGGTTTCATGTAGAAAATCCAAATTTCATACAGTGATTCCTCTAGGATTTCCTTCAGAAATTTCACCTGTAAGGAAAACTCTTAGAATTTCAAAACGGATTCTTTAGGGAATTTATTCTGCAAGGTTTTTTACAGGAACTCTTTAAGACATATGTCAAGTTTTTTTTTATTATGAATATTTAGAAGCTTCCCCAAACTTTCTCAAAATCCTCGATGAACTTTATGACAGGATGTCTTTAGGAATCTTGGTTAAAATTAATTTAAAGATTTCCTGGAAGTTCTTAAGATATTCCTCCTAGGATTCGTTTTAGAATTTCCCTGGGATTTCTCTAGATATTCCTCTAGGGATTCATTTCAGAGTACTTCCTGTTATTTCTGCAGGGATTCTACTGGAGATTTGTCCAGAATTTCTTTAGTGATTGTTCCAGAAATTCCTGCTTGAAGTTCCGGGTCATTTGGCCTAACGCCTTTTGGCCGAATGCCGTTTGGCCGAACGCCATTTGGCCGAATGCTTTTGGCCGAAAAGGTCATTTGGCTGAATGATATCACATGTTTACAAAATAAAACGAAAGTCGTGAACTTTTGTCAAAGACTAAAATTTTTGAAGCACAATTTAGTGCTGATTTCGAAACCGACCTTCAAAAAATTTAAAGTAGAACAGTTTTTGAGATTTAGCTCAATATCGAGTTTTGCAACTTTTCAAAATATGTAATTTACTAAAATTCAAATATATTGCGTTTTGTTCAACCAATTTTAAATCTTTTTCCATAAATTAAAAGCTGAATACAATACCATTCGGTCATCTGAATACAGGTTTTGCGTCAGATTGATGAAATTCAAGATATTGTCGAGTTTTAGGGACGATCTTCTTAAATTTTAGCAAAATTCCCTAATTTTTTTGAAGAAATGTATTTTTTTCAATGAGAAAAAACCAACTTAAAAATTCTTTCTCGACGTTTATTTGACATATCATATGTAGGCGAGTTACAGTAAAAAAAATCAACTCAATCGGAGCATTGATTACGGAGAAAGAGGTGTGTGAAGTGAGCAACGTTGCTTAAAAATAGAACAAAAATCGATTTCAAATCATCAACCTTGTATGGAAAGTCGAAAAATTTTCCGCTCTACTGTAATTTTTTTCCTTCGCGTTTTCGAACTCAGGGTATGATTCTACACCAAAAATGATCATCAGCTTACCGAGTTCAAAAATGCTGTAAACTAGTGTATTTGGCCGAATGCCGTTTGGCCGAAAAAATAATGATGAACATAAGTGACCATGCCTCTGTTCCTCGCATCAGTATAACTAGAAAGAACAGCCTATGGTTCAAAGAAGGAAAAATCAATGACAAAATATTGGCAGATTCAACGTCAACAAATCCCTGATGATCATATTGGTAGTAAGAATGTCAAAAACTACCTCTGAATCTCTTGATCATAATTCGGCCAAATAGCGTTCGGCCAAACGACATTCGGCCAAACGGCATTCGGCAAATGACCGGACAACCTTGCTTGGATTCCTTTTTAAATTCTTTCAAGGATTTTTTTTAAAATACCTCAAGAGACTTCTTCAAACTTCTTTAAGAAGATTTTTTATGGAGATGTCTTCAGGAATTTCAGCAAGGGGTTTAATAGAAAGTTCTCTCATAGAGTTTTTCAGAAATTCCTCTGAAAGTTTTCTCAAAATTTCTACAGAAATTTCTTCAGAAAAATCCAATAATTACTTGAGAAATTTCTTCAGAGATACATAAATTCATTATTGGAACAGTTCGTGAACGAGCAAATCTCTGAAGGAATGTCTGAAAAATATTCTTAGAAGTTCTTGGCAATTTCCTTAAGGAATACCCAAAAAAAAATCTGAAGCAATTTCTGATATAATCTCTGGAGGACTTCTTGAAAGATAACCTGGGAGAATACCCCGCGCAGCAAAGGAAACCGTGAAAATCTTTTAGAGAATGTCCAAAGGAAAAATTGCTTGATAAATTTTTGGAGGGATTTCCGGAATAAGCCGTAAAGGAACTTCAGAAAGAATCTCTTAAAAATGTCTAAGGACGGTGTCTGATGGACAGCTGGAGCATCTTCCTTCTGAACGAGTCGTGGGATGAACTCTTTGAGATGCTGGAGGAATGGAGGAATACTTAGCAAAATTTTTTATATAATTTCTGAAAGGTTAGTACACATAAGTCTTTAAAATTCTATCTGGGTAAATTTTTGAAAAAAATTCTGCAAAAAAAACTAAAAAGATCCTTCAGGAATTCCTTGGAGGGGGGAGGGGCCTTGGTTGGGGGTTCTTGCCGGTTGGTATTTTCCAAACAATACCTGGAAGAACTAAAGAAACCTCTGCAGGTATTTATATGAAAATTTCATGAAAAAAAACTTTAATAACCTTCCTTTTGCATCGCGTTGGCGTCAAAAAGGGTCAAAAATGACCCTTACGCCAAAGGAGGATTGAAATCCAGTTAAAATATATTCCGAAGTAGTTTCTGCTGTAATTGCTGAAACTATCTTTGATAAAATTCCTGAAGCATCACCGGGAAATTTCTGCAAGATTCCCTGAAGGTTCCTGCAAGGGATCTTAGGTATGAATAACTCCCAAGCCACCCCTGGGGATATACCCGATGAAGCTTCTGGAGAAAGTCCTGGATGAACTTCCTGAAAAATCTCTTCAGAGTTTTTAAGAGGATTTTTTAAATATATGTCTGAGAAAATCCCTACATGGAGTAATACCTGAAGAAACCTCTGGAGAAATAACAACAATTATTTCTGAAATGGCTGTTACAACGGCGAATGTGAACAGTTGAAAAACGAAAAGAATGCGGGATGGGTGAGAATGCTGCAACACCGTACGAGAGCGAATGAGGCACGTTACAGACAGGCGCGGAACAGGCAGAACTCAGTCTTCCGGATGAAGAAGCACCGGCAGGATGAACGAGATCGCGAAGCGATGGAAGAACTGTTCCGGAAAGGACATACTAAAGGTCTACGAGAAGCTGAGCCACTCGGGCAGAGGCTTTGTGCCACAAGCCGACATGTGCCGAGATAATCACGGAAATATTCTCACGAGCGAGCGTGAGGTGGTCGAGAGGTGGCGACATCATTACGATGAGCACCTCAATGGCGACGTTGCAAGTACAGAAGGTGGCGTGGTAACAGATCTAGGAGTATGTGCACAAGACGAAAGACTTCCGGCCCCTTACCTCCAAGAGATTGAGGAGGAGGTTGGCCGGTTGAAAAACAACAAAGCCGTTGGAGCAGATTAACTACCGTGCGAGCTTCTAAAATACGGTGGAGAAACACTGGTGAGAGCATTACACTGGGTCACTACCAAGATTTGGGAGGAGGAAGTATTACCGGAGGAATGGATGCACTGTATCGTGTGTCCCATCTACAAAAAGGGCGACAAGTTGGATTGCGGGAACTACCGCGCGATCACACTACTAAGCGCTGCCTACAAGATACTCCCTCAAATTTTATGCCGCCGTCTATCATCGATTGCAAGAGAGTTCGTGGGGCAATATCAAGCTGGATTTATGGGTGAACGCGGTACAACGGATCAGATGTTCGCCATCCGCCATTTGTTGCAGAAATGCCGCGAATACAACGTGCCCACACATCACTTGTTCATCGATTTCAAATCGGCGAGAACAGCTATGGCCAGTGAAGAGAATTGTCAGACAAAAGATGCACAAAACAAGCAACAAAGAAGACGCGGCGATTACTCTTTATCCCAACTGGTAGCAGATAATGACATGATCTCGAAAATTTTTGTTGCAGACAAAACGGAACCTGAATTTGTTGCGTATTTTTCAACTCGTGAATAATCTGTTATTACCAACCCAAAATTGAAACTTTTTGATGATACATCTTCAGCAGCGTTGCAGTGTTTACCGACTCGAAGTTACCGCTCGAAAATCACAACCCAAACCATAAAAATATCTAAATTTGTGGTGCACGATCTTTGTCCTATTCTGTTCAAGTTGGGACAAACGTATGTCGCATTGGGTAGAATGTCGCAACAAATTCAGGTTGCGACATTGTCGTTATTGTTGCGCGATGGTTGAATTTTGATTCACTGGCTATGGCAGATTATGCATGAGTACGGATTCCCGGATAAATTGATACGATTAATCAAGGCGACGATGGATCCAGTGATGTGCGTAGTTCGAGTATCAGGGACACTCTCGAGTCCCTTCGAATCTTGCAGAGGGCTACGGCAAGGTGATGGTCTTTCGTGCTTGCTGTTCAACATTGCTTTAGAGGGTGTGATTAGGAGAGCGGCGATAAACACGAGTGAAACGATTTTCACGAAGTTCGTTCAGCTGCTTGGTTTCGCTGATGATATTGATATTATTGCTCGTAAATTTGAGACGATGGCGGAAACGTACATCCGACTAAAGAGTGAAGCCAGGCGAATCGGATTAGTCATTAATGTGTCGAAGACAAAGTACATGATGACAAAGGGCTCCATCTGCGCCTGCCATCCCGAATTTCTATCGACGGTGATAAAATCGAGGCGGTTGAAGAATTCGTGTACTTGGGCTCCCTGGTGACCGCCGACAACAACACCAGCAGATAAATAAATTCAGAGGCACATTGTGGCAGGAAATCGTCTTTTTTTTACTCCGCAGAACTCTACGATCGAATTCACCGTAACACGAAGTTAACTTTCTACAAAACGCTGATTAGACCGGTCGTCCTCTATGGACACGAAACATAGACACTACGTGCAGAGGGCCAGCGCGCCCTTGGAGCTTTCGAACGGAAGGTGTTGCATACCATCTACGGCGGAGTGCAGATGTAAGACGGGACTTGGAGAAGGCGAATGAACCACGAGCTGCATCAGCTGCTGAGAAAACCAACTATCGTCCGTACCGCGAAAATCGGGAGGCTACGGTGGGAGGGTCACGTCTTCCGGATGTCGAATAGCAACCAGACTAAAATAGTTCTCGAGAGTCATCCGACCGGTACAAGAAGACGTGGAGCGCAGCGAGCTAGGTGGGTCGACCAAGTGGAGGACGATCTGCGGAGCCTACGCAGAGTGCGGAACTTTAGACAAACAGCCATGGACCGAGTGGAATGGAGACGGCTACTATCTACAGCAGAGGCCACCCCGGCCTTAGCCTGATCGGTAAGTAACTGAACTTATCTGAATGGAAATAACACCGGACTTCGCTGGAGGACTGCCGTAGAGGATTACGGCATGGCGTAATTCAATCAGCAGTTACTGTAACGGAAGTTCCGTCTGCATCTAAATCTCGAGGACAAGGCTGCTCAGCAGATACGTGACTGCGAGCGAAAGAGGTATGCTCAGCAAGCTGCAGGAAAGACCTGGTATAAAACCATACCAGAAGAACATAGTGTCTACGTCTAAAAATTGTGGTTAACCAAAAAAAAAAAACCCAGATTAATCCACCTAGTGGTGATAGCGCCTTTCTCGTCGAATATGTTCGTCGATATTTCCGTCGCCATAAGCAGAAGTGTTCCTAAATCATGAAAATACTCTAGAACGGAACAAATATCATTTTCTTCTTTTGTCGCAGTGCTCGTTCGTCAATGAGGGGGTGGAGTTGATAAATAATAAATGTATTTGATGAAAAAAATACTCAAACAATTAAGCAAAATCGCCCAATTCATCGGGTTTGGTAAGAAATTTTTTGGAGGACTCTTCACCTTAAAATTTAAAAATTTATTGGTTTATTCATTTGTGCCCTTCCTCAAAATGTTGAATTCCGACCCAAAATTTCCAAGGGGGGACCCCTCTTGACTTAAGAGAAAATCGAAATTTGTGTCAGCCTTGTTCAGAAAAGCAAGAACCTTATCAAAGCCATAATCAAATTTGGAAACTTATTGATGGCTCATATTCCTATGTTATGTATTATGTTAAACGTATAAGCAGAGATGAAAAATATTAAACCTCTCAGTTGACTGCTTGACCACCTTCACTAGCACTGGATGCCGAACATTATCAAGACATTTCAGCAATTTTTTTTTTTCTGCACAGTTTAGCCTTTACTTTATTATCATTGGTTATACTGCCGTTCTACGCATGATTATCCCATGTTATATGGGATTCCCATATAACATGGGACAATTGGGCGTGGAACGGCAGTATAAGATTCATGTAAAATTTGACAAAAAAAAGTGCAAGCAAGTAAAATTTCCCATATTAAAACCCATTCAAATTTCAACCGTGTTACAGAGCGCGATAGCTCAACCAGTTGCATCAAAATTGTGCGCAGTAATTTAAGTCGCAAAAGGGGATTGATGCTATAAAATTAAAATTTTCCCATACAACATTGATCCATCCTACTGTATAATTACGCCTCAGGAAAATGGTGGGATATGACAAGATCGCTTAAATTTTTATCAAGATTTTGTTCGTTCACGCATATGTATCGCTTGCATCAATTTTGTTTTGTTGTAATTTCAGCGAAGCATCTAATCCTGATTCTGTAACACTGCTGGTAATCTTAGGTGTGGTCAGAGCTTGGGTCAAAGACTATTTTCCTGCTGCCCGTTTATCTGGTTATCGAACATTTTTGATGATTTGATATTTCGCATGCAGGGGTTTGGTTCACTTTTTAAACTGGCCACTTCCGGCGAGACATCTGTAAACGGTTCCGGAAAACAACCGGTTCAGATATATTATTTAGAGTATTGATTGGTGATTATCGGTGATTAACCACTTGTTAAGCGTTTCGACCTACTATTCTTCGGTCATCATCAGACGCATTCAGCAGGATTCATCCCTTTAACTTTGTCAGTTTACTATATCAGCGATTCAGATATGATCTGAAAATATTTTCCTGCTTACCGTTCATCTGATTATCGATAAAGCCGCTATTTGGTGTGTCACATGTCTGGGTTCGGTTCACTTTTTTAATTGGCCACTTCCAGCGGGACATCTGGAACCGGTTCCGGAACAAAACCGGTTCAGATATAGCCTGAAACTTTTTACTGCTTACCGTTCATCTGGTTATCAAAAACGTCGCTCTTTGATGCGTGGCATGCATGGGTTTGGTACACTTTTATAGTTGGCCACTTCCGGCGGGACACCTGGAACCGGTTCGGAAACACTACCGGTTCAAATATAGTCTGAAACTACTTTCCTGCTAACCGTTCATCAGGTTATCGCAAAAGCCGCAATTCGATGTGTCGCATGCCTGGGTTTGTTTTTTATTAATTGGCTACTTTCAGCGGGACATTTGGAACCGATTCCGGAACACAACCGGTTCAAATATGGACTGAAACTATATTACTGCTTACAGTTCATCTGGTTATCGATACAGCCGCTATTTGGTGTATCGCATGCCTGGGTTTGGTTCACTTTTTTAGTTGGCCACTTCCGGCGGGACACCTGGAACCAGTTCTGAAACACAACCGGTTCAAATATAGTCTGAAACTATTTTCCTGCTTACCGTTCATCAGGTTATCGCAAAAGCCGCAATTCGATGTGTCGCATGCCTGGGTTTGGTTTTTTTTTTAATTGGCTACTTCCAGCGGGACACCTGGAACCGGTTCCGGAACACAACCGGTTCAGATATGGTCTGAAACTATTCTCCTGCTTACCGTTAATCAGGTTATCGAAAAAGCCGCTGTTTGATGTGTCGCATGCATGGGTTTGGTTCACTTTTTTAGTTGACCACATCCGGCGGGACACCTGGAACCAGTTCTGAAACACTACCGGTTCAAATATAGTCTGAAACTACTTTTCTGCTCACCATTCAACTGGTTATCGAAAATGCCGCAATTTGACGTGTCGCATGCATGGGTTATGTTCACTTTTATATTTGGCCACTTCCGGCGGGACACCTGGAACCGGTTCCGAAACACTACCGGTTCAGATATAGTCTGAGACTATTTTCCTGCTTCCCGTTCATCAGATAATCGAAAATGCAGTGGTTTGATAGGTCGCATGCATGGGTTTGTTGTATTTTCATATCTGGCCCCTTCCTGGGGTACCGGTCCGGAACACCTAAATGGCCATAACTCCGGAACGGCTGGACCGATCTGAACCATTTTCAATAGGAAACAATGGGGCAATATACCGCGTCGAATGAACCATCGGTCGTTGAAATCGGTTCATATTTACTATCTAAAAATGAGGTGACCTTTTTGTACACACACACACATACACACGCACACACATACATACACACACACATACATACACACAGACATCATCCCAACTCGTCGAGCTGAGTCGATTGGTATATAAGACTTGACCCCTCCGGGGGCTCCATCAAATTTTCGTTTTTGGAGTGAACATATAGCCTTTCGGTACACCTTGGTGTACGAGAAAGGCAAAAAAAGAAAACAATAAGCTTCGATTGATATAAGACGCAACGGTGAAGGTTGGGAATGTGTCGTTCAACTTTAAAAATCTGGAAGGGTCGGATTTGTTACCTCTGCTACCTTCTATATTTTCTCGACTCCTCCAATTTCTGGTTGCGGTTACAGGGGAAGATCCATCTCAGCAACCACAAGTGAACGATTATGGAAGTGGCAACCTTTGGCTCAACGTACTCCCGAGCATCTTTGGAAATCTTAAAGAACCTCAACGCTGCAGAGAACGCCTCGGGCTGGTAGTTGCTATCCACGACAACCACTTTGTGGACGACTACTTGCACAGTTTCTGTCCAAGTAGTGGAGGAAGTGAAATACGTATATGCAATGGGTGGATTTGAAACCCGCTAAATCGCTTTCGTACTCTGTTCAACGAACTACTACGAAGGATCGAGGAGCTTCCGGGCACAAATTCTAAGGACTTCTCTTTGGCACATGGAGAATCTACGGATTCGGTATCCGGAATACGCATTCACCTACATGCTTGTTCTTTGAGCCGATCTGCAGGCGGTGTTGGAGAACAATCACGCGTCGACAAAACGGAAACTCTTGAAAGTTGTAACGAGTTTGCTCGATCCGCTAGGCTGAGTCTCCTTCTGTTTGTACATGGAAAGATTCTCATCCAGGATATCTAGAATTCGAAGATTGGTTAGGACGACAATTAGCTGCTTGGTGCGATGGAAACAGTGGACCATGCTCTTCAATCAACTGCCATCGATCAGAATTCCTCGGTGCTGCTTTCGGATACCATTTCCTAATAACTTCAACAAACGACAGCTGCACGTCTTCGTAAACGTTACGTAATTAGTGTACGATGCCTTTTTCGCAGGTTTTATACTGTGGGATCTCAAGTTAGCCTTATGGATCGCCAATCCAGTGACGACGGGTTCGATTCCCGTTCCGGTTGGGACCTTTTCTCAACTTCCCTGGGAATAGTGTACTTGCCTCACAATATTCAAATTCATACAATTGCAGGCAAGGAAAGCCATTCAATTAGTAACTGTGAAAGTTCTCAAAGAACACTAATTTAAAGATAGTCTTATCAAGCTCCAGTGGGAATGTAGAGCCACTAAGAAGAAGAAGGCGAAAAAGAAGCAGAAGTTACTAACATAAAAATCAAAAAGTGAAAAGGAAAAACTGTTGTGCTGGGCTTATGATCAAACGCTGAAGAAATTAAAAATCAACTACCACCCTGTCCACTTGCATTAAACCTCAGTTCTTCACAATCTGCATTCATCTAAGAAAGCATCAAATCTCTGTACTACATTCCAATTTTCGCATCCGTGTATGCGTATGTGCACATTTACGACCATCATAGTGAGAAAAGACGCCAGCCATCAGCCAGCCGCAGTCACCCTTGTTTGCCGACTGGTGCCAGCCGGAAAACGCTTGTCCCTTCCTCCCAGATCCAGCCCAGCAGCACCCACCCCTCTCATCGTTCTCCATCGACAGCCTCACAGGAAAAACGTGAAACGTGAGATGAGAGCGCGCCACATGCACAAACACAAATGGAAAGTGCTTTTGCGCCAGTTTCCTCCTCTCCCAGCAGTCCCAGCTGGCTGTCCTTGGACTTAGTGGAGCCTTTTGTTCTCCGGTGGATGCTGCCTGCATCCTTTCCGTTTCCGTTCTCCCCGACTGACTAGCTGAAGGGCCCGAGAAGAGTGTTTTCGTTTTCCATTCGCTTACTACATAGGCATCGAGCCAACGCTGCTGCCATTCTCAATTATAATGGTCGTTGTTGTGCGAGAAAGGACAAAGTGGATAGTGGATGGTAGTTTTCGAGCTGTGGGGATGCCACAAGGATATTTTTTCTGTGAAACGACATTTTGCTGGGATTGAATTGTAGGTTTCCATATAAATACCTTCTGTAGAAGATGTGTGATGGCTTCCAGTCAGCTTTTCCTAGA
Source organism: Aedes albopictus (assembly GCF_035046485.1). NCBI lineage: Eukaryota > Metazoa > Arthropoda > Insecta > Diptera > Culicidae > Aedes > Aedes albopictus. The sequence goes on along the minus strand of NC_085137.1, from coordinate 227,321,231 downwards.
ATGTACAACTTCCAAGCAGCTTTTTCTTCTCATGAACAAATTTATTCCGAGTAAATTTTTCACGAAAACAACACTTGACGGAAGATATTTTTCACACTTCAGACTTCTTTTATTTGCACACACTTTCAAATTGCTTCCGGAGCAAAAGTGCACACGTTTCTCGCACTTCCCTGCAATTCGTTTTATTTTGAAACAGATCACTAATCAAAAACATCACCCCACGAATGCACAACATCCCTTCACCGACTGAGTGATTTTCTGCGCAAATTTTGCAATGCTCTCGCAGTAATAAATTCGCACTTCGATGTTTTCGCACTGGCAGTGAATTTTCCCTTCCTCTTCTTCTGGCTGACCACACGGCAGCAGAGATAATCTTTTCGCCGAGGCGGGTGACCAGTATACGGTCAAATCAGAATTGCAAACACGCTGGTTTCCTCCACCCACAACCCTTTCCTAGGCATACACTAGCTAGCTAGACGTTTTCCTCAGATTTTCGTGGAACAATCAGCCTCAACATTCAAACATTTGCGGGGTGGCCTGACCACAGACCGACCGAACGATGCTAGACCGAAAGCAGACACCACCATGTATGGGGAAGCGGAACTCGCAAATCTCAACCGTACCGTGCAGCGTTGCGTCCGGGACTGATTTGGGCTATCGTGGAGAGTGGTGAGTAAGGCCATCCGAAAGCCGAGCAAGGCAACTGCACGAGACTGCAAGCAATGCTACTACACCATGCTGACGGCCGCCAACCAACCAACCAATCGTTTGGCCACCCAGACGAGTCGAGGATGGGTGCGCTGATATGTTGTTGGGTTAGGGTGGTGCATAAGTTGGGCAGTTTTAGGTATCAGCAGTGCTGGGATGGTAGAACCCAAGGTAGAATCAGAGCTAGTTATTCAAGGTATCCAAATTTCAGCATCCCTTTTTCTAGTACGAATTCGAAATGACTTCACTAGTTCAAATTCCGTTTATAAGTGTTTCAAGAACTCTACTAAAGATTTCTCCGAAAATTTGTATTCCTTCTAATGTACTAATTTAGAAATTTCTCCACGATTACGTCCAGGGACACCGTCAGAAGTTCTTATAGGGATTCTGTTAGGATTCATATTTTTTCCAAAGTTTTTTTTTGTTGAAAGAAAATTTTTGCAGGACTTTCTAGAATGATTGCAGCACGAATCTCTCAAATTATTTCTTCAAGTATCCCTTTAGAATACATTCTTCTCCATGTATTTCTTTGCATTTTTTTGGGGATTCCTTCAGAGATTATTCCAGGAATTTCTCCAAGAAATATTCTTAGGTCTTCTTCAGGATTTATTTCAAGAAAATTCTCAAATATTCAACTCGAAGCTTTCCACGAGGAGTTCCTGGGATTCCTTTAGAGATTCTTTGGAAAATTCCCTCAAGAATTGCTACAAAAGTTCATACATGAACAAACTTCTACATGAATTTCTTCATGAGGAATTTCTCTAGGAATTTTTCTTAGGAATTTCTCCAGGATTTTTTCCGGAAACTTCTCGAGAAATTCGTCAGTATTTTTTTTCAGAAATTCCTAAAGGCTTTTTCATTAGAAATTTGAACATTTTCTGGCGAGCTCTTTCAGAAATCATTGTTGGTATTTCTCCAGAGCTTCCTTCAGATAATACTCTATATAATCAGGGATTCTCTCTTCTATCTCTTCTTCTTATTTAGAAACGCATCTAGAAAGTTCTTATGAGATTCTTCTGGAAATTTCTCCAGAAGATCGTCCTGATATTCTTCCAGGATTGCTTAGGATTTATTTCTTCAGGATTTCATTCAGATTTTTTTTCATTGAGAATTCAGAAGTTTCTACACAGATTATTTCAGTAATTCCTGACAAGTTATTCTATTCTTTAGCATTTTACAGAAAAAAAACAAGAAATTGTTTCATGAATACCTGCAAAAGGCTCTCCAGTTTCCAAATTATTCTTTTAAAGCTGCCTTTAAAAAATCCGTTTCTGTTGGTTCTCTAAAATATCACTTCAGGATTTTTTTTCTGCAGGATTTCTTTCAGATTTTTTCTGTACTAATCCCATCAGAAATTATATAAGAAATTTTTGTACGAATGCCTTAAGGCGAAACTGGAAGCATTTCCTCATTTTTTTGGTTTTTGATTTTTTATAAAACAACGAAGCAATATTTTCAAAATCGGTTTTCGTAAACATGGATCAAGGTATCTCCTGATTTTTTCCCTGGTGGAAAATGTTTTTCGTTTTTTCAGGAACCATTTTTTTGTTAAATTTTGTTTAAAAATGGTTACAGGAACGATCAAGGTATCTCCTGTTTTTTTTTCAGGTGGAAAATGTTTTTCAGTTTTTGAATAAAATTTCGAAAATGTATGTTTAACACCTGAAAAAATCCAGGAGACAGCTCAATTCTTCCTCTAACTGTGTATGGAAACCGATTTTGAAAATATTGATTTATTATTTAATAAAAAATAAAAAAAAAAAAAACAAAAATATTAGAAAATGCGTCTAGTTTCACTTTATATATTATATATTTCCAGGAGTTCTTCCAAGAGTTCTTCTCATAACTTCATAAGTACCTTTGTTTGCAGAGTGTAGAATTAGCAACTAGTTAAAATACACAAAAATAAAAACGAAAAAAAAAACCTTTGTTTGCAATTTCTGCTGACATATTTTTTTTCAGTTTCTCCTTCAGTACGCCATTAAATACAGTATACCTCGATTAAGTGGACATTTCAATTTTCAAAAAGTCTATAAAATCGAATTTTACATAAAATCGAATCAATTTTTTAAATTTAATTTTTATTTAAATTGTATATCAAACTGAACCAAAACATATAAAAATGGATGAAAGCTGAGTTTTCGATAAAAGTCTCGGAGTTTTTGGGTTTCGTTCGGAAATTAAGGCATTCGTGACAAGCTTTTGATAGAGCCTGGTTACTGGTTGTGCTATATTTGACAAACGATCTTTCTGTTAAGTGTAGAATTAGCTATAAGTTAAAATACACATTAATAAAAACAAAAAAAAAACCCAGATTAATCCACCTAGTGGTGATAGCGCCTTTCTCGTCGAATATGTTATGTGGATTTTTATTAAATCCGCCAGATTATTGAAATGTTTAGTAAAACATGCTGGAAACCATGTATACATAATATAAGCGCTTAGAAATGGCTCTGGGTCCCCCCCATAAAAATATAGGTATTATCTGACCAAAGTCAGGGGTTTCATAGCTGCCAAAACTACTCGTTGTTGCCCAGTTTTTTTAAGTCATTAGTACTTCTAAAACTACTACTGAAACGTGCATTCAGCTTCTTATCTCAGAACCATATTCAGCCTCTACTGTGTCTTATTCAGGAGATTGAGCCTCTCCTGTCGTTGAATCATATTCAGCCTCTTGTGTGTCTTATTCAGGAGATTGAGCTAATACGGTAAGCCGTATTCAGCCTCTCCTGTGGTTGAATCATATTCAGCCTCTTCTGTATCGTTTAAGGAGGTTTTAGCTAACACGGTAAACCGTATTCAGCCCCTCCTGTCGTATAACCATATTCAGCCTCTTCTGTGTCTTATTCAGGAGATTGAGCTAATACGGTAAGCCGTATTCAGCCTCTCCTATCGTTGAATCATATTCAGCCTCTTCTGTATCGTTTTAGGAGGTTTTAGCTAACACGGTAAACCGTATTCAGCCCCTCCCATCTCATTTTCAGAAGACTTTAGCTAATATGATTTTCAGCAGTTTCAGAAGATTTTAGCTAATATGGTTTATTTTTAATTAACGATTTATTTAAGCAGGTTACACCAACGTCCTTCAACTCATCACTATATGATTCAAGTTATACACATCGTAGCATGTAAAGTCGTATGGTGTGTTTACATCATATGGAAGGAGAACATTATAATGTGCGTCTGCTTGACCTGGCCTTGTCAAATGCAGTAATATTGGTAAATCAGTATTACTATACCTTGGTGGTTCAACTTTAACAAACCGTTGTTCTCCGTTTTCATGATGTAACATGATAAATATAATTCGTTCAAGAGCCATACTGAGAGCAAACAGGGTGTCAAGGTTACCGAATAACCTTTCGGAACAACATATCTGAAGAAGGTTAAACAATGTGTCGGATTCCAAACCAATTGTGTTTCTGATTTTATCGAAAATATGTATGTTTTCTATTACGGCTTGGAATGCAATTGCTCTAAGATCAAAAGAAAAACTTTCATTTCCTACCAATGCATACGAAATCGCATTAAATTGGCAACCGCCATCTCCAGTTATTGGAATTTCCAAGAATCCATTCAATGTTTGAACTGACAATAGTCTATCTCTGTTACATTTGAAAACATTAGTAGGTAATGTCCTTAAGTGGTTTGCTATGTGGTCAATATCACTTTTGTAACGCATTACATTGCCATCTGTAAAAGCTATCAGCAATTCTTCTGAATTAGTAAATGTATATGGATCGTTATAGAATACTTGTTGAACATTTTTGAGTAATTTTTCATTTCCATTATCATATACATCATTGGTCGTATCTACTGTGTTAATCCAATCTCTAATGTTGTGATTTAAATTTAAATGTTCTAAATCTGATTCAAAATCACTGTACTGAAAGGATAAACTCGCAATATTCCTATCGCTAGATCTGATGCTATTACCTTCAGATGATAAGTTAACACAAGATGCTATTGATTTACTATCTATGGATACTATGTCAGAAGACTTTCCAAACAGTTGAATATTATCGTTGTCAATTTTGTTCACATCAGTAAGGCATGGTTGTTCACTACAAATTATACAATATATTGGTTTATGATCAGAAAAGTAGCACTCGTAAACTCCGGCAGTAATATTTTTAAAATTGGCGTACACTACATCTAGTCGTGATCCCAAAATAGTTGTTGCTTCTTTTGGCGGTAGTTTCGAAACATATGAAAGGCTGATCATAAAGGAGCTAAACTCATGGACTTGTGCATTTCTTGTATCATTAAGATTGAAATTGAAATCACCTATGACAATAGTTGAACAAGATTCCTCCAACTGAAGTCGAAGCATTGTATCTATAAAATCGCAAACACTTACTTTTGGTGATTTATATCCACTTATTATCTGTATTTCATTAACTACAAATTTTACCAGATCTATATGACTATGATAATGTCCCTTTTGATCCGCCTTAAATTCGGTACAATAGTCGACAACGTTTGCTTTTAAACTGCTTCTTACAAAACAAATAATTCCTTTGGCAATGTTCTTTTTAACATAATCCGGATAATCAATAGTATCTGAACGATAGACCACATTAAATCCAGGAAATTCAATCTTTTCATTGGCGTACAAGCATGTTTCAGAGAAAATTAATATATCAAAGCGGAAATATCATGGGTCCACGTCTACATGCTTTTTATTCGCTCGTAATGATCGAATATTCAAGTAAACTACTTTGAGCCCTGATACATTAACTAAATTATTGTAAACAAGTGACAATGACCGTTCTTTTCTTAGTCTATCCATTTCGTTCAAACAAGAATCAATTGTATTATTGCTTTTCATATTTCCAGGAAAATTACCTAGAATATAAAGTCCTGAAAGACTCGTCACGCGACTGAGTTCTACATAAACTAACTGGCGGGTAAGGTTACCAGACTTCCTGAAATCGATGCAAACATGTCTGTATGTTTGACCTTGACTTTTATGAATAGTTAGAGCTTCGCAAGGTACTATTGGAAACTGATCCCGAATCATCTGGTACATAATCCTTCTGGAAATGAGTTGTCAGGTTGTATACTTTCCTAGGAATTGGCGTCCAACTGAGGTTGATATTGTTGTTCTCCATGAAATTCCTGTACTGCTGTCGTATCTTCTTGCCTACATTACTAGAGTCGAATTTTAGAAAAACAATAGTTGGTTTTTCAGTCCCAGGATTGCAAAAAACGTATTCTAAAACTCCAGTAGCTCCATTAACTAATCCATCTGCAACGTCAAGATTAGCTGTCAGCATGTATTTAATTCCTTGTTTGAACCGGATCGTATATGGATATCCTCCACAATCTTTGGTCGGTCGTTCTCTCCACATTTTAATCTTTGCAGTTCTTTGATGTGGTTTCAGTTTTCCTGTAATTGTGTCAACAGCATTGCACTCTATTTCAGATGCGAGTGATTCCGATATCTTCTTGTCATTATATTTATCAACATTGGCGTTCGTATAGTAAAGCCTGATGGCTTCATCAGGTACTTGATCTTCCTGTATTTCTCGAGATTTTATGATGTTGATGTCTTCGTCTGTCATTTCTCCACGAGCAAAACTATTGAGAGCTCTAACAAAGCTCAAATCATCTTTCTGACGCATAACCTCAGTAAGCTCATAAAGGTTAAATTCGTCCCATATTGGTGAGATGCTTGTTTTGATTAGACTGTGCTTCGGAGACAAGAAGATGGCCGAGTCTTTTACAGGTGGTAATTGAAGAAAGTCGCCAACTGTGATTACCGATAATCCACCAAAGGTTTCGTTTTTTCCAGTGATTTGCCGCAACCGTGTATCGATCCGACTGAAAATGGTGCTTCCAACCATCGATATCTCATCAATGATGACCAATTTGCAGTCGTTCAGTTGTTGTCTTAAATTGTTGGCAACATCCATGGGTAAATCCGACATTTTCGCATTTTCTTGTAATGGTAGAGCAAATGCAGAGTGTAACGTATTTCCTCCAATCAGAAAAGCTGCTTTTCCAGAAAACGCACATAACAAAACTTTAATGGAATCAGTATTTTGGTCTCTCAGAACTGAAGTTGAATACTCCAAATGGTATGTGATTAATTGGAAAATAGTAGAAATAACCATGCTTTTGCCTACTCCAGCAGATCCCGAAATAAAAATTCGAAGAGGTAATTTTCCGGTGCTGAATGACTTGTAGATGTGCATTACAATTTCCCTTTGTCGTTCGTTCAGTTTACATAGCATATCAAAGAGATTGTGTTCGTGTATTTTTGGAGGAGCAGTGTAAATAAAAGGTACATTACTTTTTGGACGATCTATCCCCACTTGCACAAGGATATCGATCTCTTGTTCCTTAGGAATTTGATTTTTCTCAAAATCTTCAATTTCATCTGCATCGGCTATTTGTCTGTGCTGCTCAGCAGCTAGCATAGCATCATCCAATCGATCGCTAGACAGCTTGAACAGGTTATTGCGATTTTTATCGATCAGCTCTTTGTTTTCATAAAACTTTGCACTCCAGTTAATCGATTCAATTTCCTCCTCTTCGTTTCTCCATGGAAGAAATAATAGCAATTGTTCGCGAAAGAAATTGTCCGGATCTTTTTCATATGAATATCGCACGTGCCGTACGATTCTGGCCTTCCTGCGGCGTTTATTCTCAGAGTCATCTTTCTCCGTGTCTGTCTCGTTACCTTCTTCGTCCGAATCCAAATTCTTATCTCGTCTTGTTTTCTTCGCTGTTTGGAAATAATATGCGGCATATTCAGCTAAGCAAACATCATCCAAAGCTTTTCGTTCTGAATAATGTGTAAGAATATCTTTTCCTACGATGTCAGTGGAATCAGGATCCATTGCTTGCAACTGCTTGTTTGTTTTTAAGAACGCTACTCTTTCCTCACTGCGCCCCGTATTTATAAATATAGCACTTCGACTGAACTCTGTTATAGGTGTTCCCAAGCAATGGTATACTGCTTCTGATGTTGATATCACGTGTCCGTTCAGGAATTTGTTCATGATGCATCGTAACCGATCCTGTAAATTACGATCTCCTTTGTCCAGTTCAGTTTGAAGGTCTTTCAGTCCTTTAGAAAGCCCTGCTTCTCCTTTCGCCACATAATCCACAATGTACGATGCTACAGCATACTCGTCCACAACAAGTTGCAAATCGACATTTGATTCCATCAAATTGAGAATTATTCGATTGTAAGTATTGATATCTACCTCACAACTCCTGCGCTTATAAAAGATTGCCACCTTATTAATAGAGCTTCTTAAAGCTGTTAAATACGTCTCCTCTGACATCTGAAGGTGCTCCAAAACTTCATCAAAGCTTTTGACAATTCTTTCTTTACTCACATAGAACTGTTCCATCAGGTTTTTGATTTTTTCTAGATTAGACTTCACTTCAGTAGTTCTTTCCTCTTTGGATAACGGTTCAAGAATCGTTGTCCGTGGCATTACAAATTTGGGGAAATTGAATCTGCAGATGTTTTTATTTTTCTTTCCTTTACTGCATGTCGAAGTATGCTTGTGTCGCAGATAGTTACAAAATGGATTTTTCTCGTCAAATTCGCACGTTATGTGCTTGTCTGCAAACTCTATGACTAGGTCAAAAGTGCTACTATCATCACGATCTATTTTAGGTGCATTGTCAATCCACAACAATATATGATCATGAGGTGATCCTCGCTGTTGAAATTCCCGTCTGCGGAAGAAGTCGGTGACCTTGTATGTTTCGAAAATTCCTCCTTCTGCTTTGTTTATTAATTTCATCAAGTTCTTGATTTTGTTATCATAATACATAGCAGTAAATACGGAATTTTCCTTAACCAGTTTTGCCCTTTCCTCATACGGTAAATTCAATGCATCATACAAACTAATTTTTGTACCTGAAGTATACTCTACTAGAGCTTGAATCAATTCTGGCCAATTAGTTTCAATTGCAGATACCGTGAGAAAGAATACAGGAGTACCGATTTGCCGCATAAGTCCACATAAAACCTTCTTTTTTTGCTCCATATACGCAGGGGCACATCGCATTTGATCCATGAATCTTAATCCATTGTTGAACGATAATAAACCTCCAATGTAATCAGGTTGCAGTGCCTCTTGAGCCGTCACATTTTTTGCATTTTTTTTCTTCCGAATGGCAACTTTTATGGAACTGTACGATTCATTCAGCAACTTTTTCTTTGAAAGGTGAAGTATACGCCTTGGTTCAATCCTGTTGTTGTAGTACCGAATTTCCCATTTGATGATATCGTTGTATGTTATGTTTTTGTCTGTCAAACTCCGTGGTTGTCCAGCGAAAATTTTTGGAAAACAAAGATATTCTATGTCCGGGTTACTGTATGGTGATACCGGTTTCTGGTGTTGTCCAGGAGCCATTACTACGATTGCATTTTGGGCAGCTACTTCATTCAAATCAATCAGCAAGCATTCGTCGTCTCCTTCGTGCAGTAAATTCGCGAATTCTTCGTCTATGTTTATACCTGCTTCTTGTTCAACTCTGTCATCATCAAACTCGGTTGTGTTCAAATTTGGTTCGTCATCATTTATATCCAATCCATCATATGCATTTTTCGAGAAACGAATTCCATACTTCTTATACAGTTCCGTTTCCTGCAAGTAATTGCCAGCTGCCTCAACTTTTTCCTTACGTACCAGCCCTTTAAGATAACTGGATGTATGTCCCATATGCCTCTTAAACTCCACTGGTATGGCTATCATATTGATATTGTTAATGTTCCTAGGAAGGGACTGCTCCATTTCATTAACATCGGTAGGAACATATATCACACTGCCTTGAGCACCAACTTGTGGATTTGAAGCTCGATGATTAAGCATAATGATCTTGATGAAAGGCACATACGGTGAGACGATTCGTTCCTCAATGGGATTTAATTCTTCCAAACACTCCGGAACTGCTGCTAATTTCAATCCATTGGTGCTTGAAAGTTTCGGTATTTTCCCTGCACTTATGTACTTATGACATGTATGGCAAAGATAATTTTGTCTATTTTCTTCATAGTTATTCAGTATGTGAGAATCCACCCAAAGAGTTATGTGATCTTTCTCCGCATCAATTTTCACCGCCATTAGAGAAACCACCTTTTCGCGAGTGATTTTTTTTTAACCCTTTTTCAAAGAACATGCGTTCACAACAAGAGCAGAAATATGAAGGCACTTCTTTCCTGCTATCAATAAACGCCAGAAGTTCAACTGAAGTTTGATCTGTTTCATGTCGCTTCAAGTAGCTGTATAAAGCATCTCGATGCCTTATTATCTCAGAGCTCCGTTTTTCACGCCTACTTTGTCGATCTCTTTGCCTTTCGGCGATTCTCAGCATGTCATCGTCTCGTGTATTTTGCATGCGCTCAATACTGCTCTTATGTTCCTTATGAACATATCGCAAATCTGTTCGAATCTTTTTCATGCGATCTCTATTTTTTGCTTTTTCCTGGCAAGAAAACTCTTCAACTGTGTCTCGAAGATCCCTTATCCTCTGCAAATTTTTCTGTTGCTCTAGCTGCTTGTAGTCCTCGTGTTTTCTTATTTCTGCCATCCTCCGTAAATTTATCTGATTCTCATGGTGCTTGTAGTCTTCTTTCGTTCTTCTTTCCGTCATTCGCTGCATGTTTTTCTGCCTTTCTTGCTCTCTGTACTCCTCATGTTTTCTTAAATTGGAAATCCTTTGTAAATTGTTCTTTTTCTCTTGCTACATGTATTCATCGTGTTTCCTTATTTCTGCCATCCTCCGTAAATTTATCTGATTCTCATGTTGCTTGTAGTCTTCGTTCGTTCTTCTTTCCGTCATTCGCTTTAAGTTTTTCAGCTTTTCTTGCTCTCTGTACTCCTCCTGTTTTCTCAAATCAGAAATCCTTTGCAAATTCTTCTGTTTCTCTTGCTGCATGTATTCATCGTGTTTCCTCTTTTCCGTTATCCTTTTTGTATTTTTCTGAATCTCTTGCTGTTTGTAATCCTTATTTTTTCTCGTTTTCACCATCCTCTGTGAATTGGTTTTCCTTTCACATTTCTTATATGCACTGTTCATTCGCATATTCTTAATTCTCTGCTTATTTTTCGCATTCTCCAATTTGCTGTACTCTGCGTTGTCACTTCGTTTTTTCTTCATATTCTGCCTATTTTTCTCTTTCCGCGTGTTTGCATTGCAGTTGTCAATCGCCTTCTCAGTTGATTCTGCACTCCGCACCTCTGAACAGTTTCCTGTGTCATCACTGTGCGCCGTCTCACTAATGTTATCCCACTGAGATTTCTTCTCAACAACATTACGTTTTTTGTCATAAAACTTTCTTATTTTTGCTTTCTGCAGACGCGATTGTTTTTTAATTTTCGGCATTTTGAAGCAATTGCTGCAATTAAAGCAATTGAAATAGAAAATTGTAAGATGATTGTTACGGATGAAACGATAATGTTTAAGTTTCACACAGTTTGAAATTTGAAACTTTCTGTATCTCATAATTCTTGGAGTATATTTAATTAACGTTGGGATTTCACTCAGTCGTTGGGAAGACTGGGAGGACTTTATCCCTTTTTCTTAATGTGGCCATAACTTTACGAAAAACTCTAAACTTGATTCTCGCACAGAATTCTGGGTAATATAAGTTTATACGTTTTTCTCCACAACATTAAAGTTTTCTAAATTAAGGTTTTAAAGGTTTACCTTATAAAGCATAAAAAGAAGAGTGATACTTGATCTCCCTTTGAGCATCTCATTGAAAGGCTAAATGACTCCAGAAGCTTTTAATTAATTTTCTTTACAATTTTTCTTGTATTTTTGATTAATGAAATGAAAATGTAAGATGTTCTTAAACTTTTAGGGCTATATTAGATTCTAGAATAAGGACATTTCATCCCCATTACCGAATGGGGTTATTTTTCAAACATATAATACGTGTATAATCCTTGAGGGATCTAGTCTCCCCGTATCACTGTTCTATGCTAAACAAACCAAATTTGATAATTATGTTTGATAAAAATAGTTTTTTTTCTTAAGCCTACATGTTGTGAAAATTTGAGAACAGTTGGGCTAATTTTCACGAAATGCTGAAATTTGAGATTTTTTGGTATCGCTTTAAGGGTTACATACTTAGGGATACTGAACATAACGAGGGACTGAACGGTTCACTTTTCACAAATAAATGCATAGTTGACTGCAAAAATACTTTTTACACCTAAAACAACGACTTTTTCTTTCAACATGGATTTTTATCGTGGAACTTTTTTTTCAAACTTTGAAAGTGTTGACCCAAATTGGCTCAAAATTTGATTGAAAATATGTTATTATATTAAGTTAACGCTGTCCAATTTGATTGAGAATCGCAGCAGTTTTGAAACTTATCGTCAAATTTTCAGACGTTTTGACACACTAACAGTATTATCCGTGCAGTTGAAAATCGAAATTTTTGAAAATTGATTTTTCTCCTAAACTGTGTGTCGGACGTACGTCGGGCATAGTGCGCTGGATAGAGGGTCAGATCCGCTGTCCAGCGCACTACGTCCGATGTTAGGTTTCCCGTCCGTATGGATTTGGAGAAAAATCGATTGTCGCGTGTGTGGAAACATTGCAAAATGTCATGTTTTAAAAACGTGCCAAATCGTAAGTTGCGTTTTGGGGGTGGGCTTAGTGAGCACCCTAGATGGGGCAGAATAAACAGTTCCTGTTTTGTAAATAATCAAATGCTAATTGACTATATTCTTTTCAATAATAAAGCATTCCTACAACAACCCACAACCCTTTAAAACAAATTTGAGGGGATTACGGCAACGGTGTCATGGTAGCGGTTTTTTCGGCAGTCAAGTTCGCAGATTGTGGTCGAACCCCGGTACCCAGTTCGTACTCAGTACATAATTTTTGATTGGCCCTTTTCTGTCAGATCGGTGTAATACCAAAGACATAATAATTCGGTCTTCGGTAATACGCTAAAAATAATTAGTCTATGATTACGGTGTTCACTTTGTAGAAAACTGTGAGGTTCCTAGGAAAAACTGTAAGGTTCCTAGGAGTCTACTGTTAAGGAGTTTCTAAACGGCAATAACATACAGGTACAGATTTATCCAAGTTAATAAATTGCAAATTAGTGACAAAACCTTACTAGTATATGCGCACCAAAACAGAGAAAATTTATCTTCGTTTGGCTGAGATGTTTACCGTTTTCATTTTTTTTTCACCAGTTGCTCACTTTTCCCTACCTTACCATCAAATTTTTCAAGTTTTTTTTTTCAACAAAATAAGTACATATACAGATATTTGCAAAGTGCTGTAAATAAATTTCATTGATCCAGGAAATATCAATAAACTTGAACTTGATATTGCGCGCAAACCCCAAAATTTTATTCCCACCTTTGGGTTTCCGCGCCGAAGACCCAGCGCCAGATTCGGCGACAAAGAAAACTGACAGCAGTCGCCGGACAGTTGGCAATCCTGATATTTGACGGTGGCCGCCCGGTAGTCATGGGAGTGGATTGTTGTCACGCAAATAGATCTTTTCGCTGAAAATGTATGTGTATTGAGTTATTGTTGACAGATTTTCTGCAGTGTTAGTGTGAAATTCAGTGATATTCTGTATCGCGTAAGCCTTCGCTGGAAGAAAACGTCATGTTGTTCAGCGAAGCAAGGAAAATTTTCAGTGAAAAAAGCAATAAATATCCACTACTTTGTTATTTCAATAAGGTAACCCGGATAAAAAATTACCATTCATTACATGGTAAATATTATTAACATATAACTGGTTTTATTGTTCACAATAAAACACATAGTAGATATATTGTTACTTTTTACAATAGAAATAAAACCCATATAGTTCGTACAATTAGTGAACATTTGCTTTATTAGTGACTAATTGATTCGATTGTTTTTCAATAGTTCTATAATAATTTAAAGTTACTATGAGTAAAAATTCATTTCAGTTCCCGCATAGTGAAATACAATTTGTATTACGCTCCAAACAGTATGTCTCCTCTATCTGTTACTGTTACTGTACCATGAACAGGTGCTTTCCTGTTGCAACTATGAAACTTGAAGCTTTCGATCATAAAGAACGGTTTATGTAACCCGCAAGCTGAGTAAAAACAAATTGAAAATTGTCTCGGTAAACGGTTTCAAGCGCAAGGAGCAGTCTGGATGAAACATAAGTAAGTTTTGCATAATTTATACATTTGTTTTTTTGTGTCATATCTAATCGAATGTTTGGAATTTTTCAGAATTCGCGAACTTGAGTGTGCCGAGAACGTGGCCGAGAAGGATTCGTTCTGCTGCGGGTGGGAATTATGTGTGTCCCTTGCGACCAAATAGCCGGATCCACCGGAGGAAAAACCAAAGTGAGTTTTAGTCGTCGTGGGTGCTACCGGGCCCAGGATAGAACACGTCGAAATCTTTCGAAAAAAAGCATCTTGGAGATATAAATTGGAGGCGAGATTGGAGGAGAATATTTATTGAATAAAAAAAAATCTTTGGTGAACGCGTAACCGCCTTTTTATTTTTAAACGGTTTAAATGCAGTTGAACCACATGCCATAAGCTTAAAATACCATGGAAAACCATAAATCAATAACAACACATACATTGTTCGTTTTCTTCTAGATTTATTGTTAAACTGTTCTTTAACCATTTGCTATGCAGTGGATTGTCTCAAAAACTGGATAGTATATTGACCGTATCCTTTACTGTATTGCGAAAATTTTGTTCGAGAAAACGAGCGATTTTTTATGGTAACCTATCTTAACCGCCTATTCCACATACTGTAATTTGGCGGATTACCATTTGTCAAACTGGCAAATCTGTACATATCATACTATTTTCTCGGATAGTATGTGAAATAGGTCAATGTCAATTTGTAATAGTCATCTACAGTATAATAAACATTGCATTTACAGTTAGCGATTATGCGGGATTAGAGGTCAACCTTGTGTGACTGAGCTCGACATTTTTCGCCCTGGGATTTCAAAAATGTTCCTATCTGGCCTACACGGTGAAAAAAATCACTCAAAAGTATGTGTTATAAGCTAGGGACGAGGCAAAAGGCTAAAAAAAAAATAAAAATTACAGGTATTCTTCGATATAACGTACAAAAAAAATTTCTCTTTGTACGTTATATTGAAGTGTACGTTATATCGAAGCAGAGAAAAATTTAATATTTTTTGTATTAGTATTAATGCATTCGACGTGAAATTAACCCCAATTAATGATTTCAGTGAAATTAACAAAACCAATAATGAAAAACACGAGTTTCCATGAAAAACTCATTTCGTTTTTTGTGCTTCGATATAACGTACATTTTGCTTCGATATAACGTACACTAAATTTTTCCCCAAATTGCGCTAATTTTGTGTAAAAAGGCTAATGCTGCAACAAAACATTGATTTGAGTGATTTCGTAGTTTGTCTGAAAGTTATTCCTGGGAAAAAATAAAAATATTCAATGTTGTACGTTATATCGAAGCTAAATGTACGTTATATCGAATTCGCTATATCGAGGGTACGCTACATCGAGGGTACGTTATATCGAATAATACCTGTATATATTTTCAACTATGGTTAATAAAAACGTCAAAAAATGAGTAAATATGTACTCTTGAACTATATATTGTGGTTTGAAACAAGAATCCCGATAGGACTTTAGGAGCCTATTCTACGAAACGACAACCGTGTTGATATTGTTTTTGATATCCACTCGAATCGAGTCAAGTACGAGACTCTGAAGACGACGTTACAGTTGAGGTCGAAATACGTATCTGTCATAGGATGCAAATACTTAGCTGGAATTAAAAGGAACAGTACTTAACTTGATTTTCGTTTCTTTGAAATTTCTATTTCATTTCCATGAGAGCCATACCATAGACTAATTTCAAGATCTCAAACTACGAAGGAAAAACATTGAATTTTGTGTGTCCAATCCGGTACCCAATAAAATTCATTACCGTGTATTTTTTTCTGCGTGATTTGCCATTTGTGTGAAATATTTTTAGCGTGTTATACCGATCTGACAGTAGAGGACCAATCAAAAATTATGAACTGAATACGAATTGGGTACCGAGGTCCGTTCACAATCTGCGAACTTGACTTAATAAAAAATAGCTAGTTTCGCACCGTTGGCCATACCCCCTAGTGAGGAAGAAGACTCACGCCACCCTAGAAACATTTCTTGCCTTCTAAAATCTTCACATGCCAAATCAGGTTCTATTTACTTGATTAGTTCTGGAGTATGCTGAAATAACTGTTTCATTGATATGGCACCTTCCAGGAGGGGTCCTACACCTTCCTAAGAACCTTCACCGGCCCCAAAACCCCTACTTAGGGAACATCCATAAATTACGTCATGCAAAATTAGACCATTTTCAACAATCAGCCCACCCCCCACTCCTCCCCATATATCACACTTTTTGAATGAGATCTTTGAAATTTTTGTATGGGTTGTCACACTTTGTAGAACCGGCCCCCTCCTCCCTCAAAGCGTGATGTGATTTATGGACGCTCCCTTACAAATTTTCATGCCGATCGGTTCAGTAGTTTCCGAATCTAGACTGATTAGATAGTCAGAAATTCATCTCAATATGTGCAGAATACAGATAAAATGTTTTTGTATGGTGTAGGAAAGATATAGAACCTTTTGCGCAATCATCGGTAAAGACAATTTATGTATTATATACCGCATTTAGTTCACTACTGGACTGCGAACTGCGACTTTATAAGTGCGAAAACGTAAATAAAACTGCGCGATTGCATCAAATCAGGTTGATGTCTTCGGCGCACTATTTCTTCAATCTATGGAGAACAAGTGCTCTGAAGACACCGAGTTGATTTGATGCAATCGCGCACTTTTATTAGCGTTTTCGCACTCGTGAAAACTAGTACGATAGTCCAGTGGTGAACTAAATGCGCTATATAAATTTAATGTTTACGATGAGACCAAATTTCAGCTAGGGTTCCACTATTGGTTAAAATACCCTAGTTTGCTGCACCACATTCACAAGGGAAGATTCATATTTTACGTCATCACTTTTCGGGATTTCTAGCCACCCCCCCCCCCCCCCCCCCCCTCCCAAAAACTGTTACGCTATAGGGAACTGCACGCCGCGGTTGCTAGGGAAAATTCTTCTAAGTCCTTGACGTTTCGTGGCCTTGTTGTTTACGATTTGGACTTAGAAAAATTTTGCTGGTTTTACTGAGGTGCACCCAGGTGGGCAGGGTGGCTTTGATTGAAATTATCAACGCGTGGTTCGTGGGTGGCGGAATGCGCGCGTTCGAGATTATGAAACCTGACTTGACTACAGTTATGAAGTTCAGCAAGTTGTAAGGCATGATTAGCTGATGTCAGGATGAATCATTGACCACATGGTCACCACTGGCCACTCCGGGAACTTCCGGGATGACCCGAAACAACCTGGAGAACCGGTGATAGGGGTCAATTACGTTAATTTAGCAAAACATGATGAAAAACACCACGGCTCTTTTTTTATGATTTTTCGTCAATTCACTTGTGACTGCATAGCAATACTGGCCATGGTTCCCATGTGCCACTTCCGAAACTTCCGGGATGCCCTGAAGAACCGACATTAGAGGATAATCATATTCTAACAGAAAAATGTGTCATGCGACGGATCTTCCTTCATGAATTTTCATAGATATGTTTGAGGTTGTATCGATGCTAGACATGGCCCCCATTATTGGCCACTTCTGGAACATCCAGGTACCCCGACGGAAACGACAACAAAAGCTAATTACGATCATACAACAAAACATGTAATGTGACCATCATGATTTTTAATTCCTATGTATGTGGTCGTATAAAAAGTGGCCACACTCTTGGTTGACCATTTCTGAAACTTTCTGGGGCGCCCTGAGGGAATCGATGGCCAGAATCAATTTGGTTCATTCAGCGACGGTTTCATCATGTTTTTCGAGAATATGCTTGTGGTTACTGCTAAAACTTAGAGAATGCCATCAAGAGACTGATGGCATATTGAACAAACGCGTTCATATGACAAAATGTGGTGTGTAACGCATCTTGGCTAGGTCCAGAGAAATATCTGACAGGATAAAATAATGCCTGATGGAACTTCCGAAGGATTCCCTGGCGTAATTCCTGGAGGAATCCCTTTCAAAATGTTTGAAGGCATCCTCAACGGAATTTCTTGAGAAACGTCCATCTGGGAATTCCTCCGGGTTCTCCTCCTCCAATTCCTCCAGGAGTTTCTCTAAGAGTTCATTCTAAATTTTTTCTTTAAGTAAGTATGAGAGTTTCTTCCAAAACTTCTCCGGGAATTTCTTCTGTAATTCCGCACAAAGTCCTTCCTGGAACTCCTCTGGGAGTTTCTTCTTAAGTTCCTCTGGAATTCCCCCCGGCAGTCCCTTTTAAATTACACCAGGAGTTTCACGTAGAATTTCACTGTGAGTTTGTCATAATTTCCCCCGAGAGTTTATGCTGAAATTCTTCCACAGGCAGTTTCTCATGAAATTCCTCCGGGAATTTCCCCAGGAATTCCTACGGAAGATGCTTGTAGAATTTCTTTAGTTCATTCTAGAATATCTCTGGAAGTTCCTTCTGAAATTCCTCCGAGAGTTCATCCTGGAATTCTTCCGGGAGTTCACTCTGAAGTTCACGCGGAAACTCCAACGGTAGTTCGACCTAGAATTTATCTGTGAGTTCGCCATAGTATTCCTTCAGAGTACCATCCGGGAATTTCCTTCTAGAATTCCTCTTGAAATTCCTCATGGAACTTCCTGGATCCCAAAAATGCTTCAGGAGTTTATCACAGAATTGCTCGGATGTTCCTCTTGAAAAACGTCCGGGAGTTCCTTCAGGAAATCTTCCGGAAGTTCCTCTGGAAGTTCGTCCTGCAATTTCTCCTAAAGTTGCTTCTGGAATTCTTTCTGGAAATTCTTCTGGAATCCTTCTAGGAGTATCTCTGGAGTTAATCTGAGAATTCCTCCCAAAATTCCTCCTTTCTTACTGAAATTTCTCTGAAGGGTCACTTTGAAACACCTTCTGAAATTCCCACAGGAGTTGCCCGTGAAATTTCTCATTAAATTTCACAGGGGACTCTACTTTTATTTCTTAGGGGGGTTTGCCTTAGAATATCTCTAGGAGTTTCTCCTAAAACTCTGGGACTTCCTATTGAAATTCCTTCCGGAGTTCCTCCTCCTCTGAGTGTTCACGCTGGAGCCCCTACGAGAGTTCATCCTGAAATCCTCCGGGAGTAAGTCATAGTATTACTTCGGATTCTCCACTTGAATACTCTCCACAAGTATCCTCCTGGTACCTCTATGAGAGTTCCTCGAAGATCCTGGAATTCCTCTATGAGTTCGTTATATTATGTCTTCGGATGTTCCTCTTGAATACCCTCCTGGAATTCCTTCGAGAGTTCCTCATGAAATGTTACCAGGAGTGCCTTCTGAAATTTCTCTAGGAATTCCTTCTGGCAGATCCTCCTGGAAATCATCAGATAGTTCTTCCTAGAATTCCTGCGGAAATCCTTTCGGTAGTTCCTCCTGAAACTACTTCGTGAGTTCATCCTAGAATTTCACAGGGAGTTTCTCATGATATTCCTGCGAGAGTTTATGCTGGAATTTCTTCGGGAGTTCCTTCTTGAGTTTCTTAGGTTATTTTTTTGAAATTCCTTCAGGATTTCCTCGAGGAATTCCTGCGGGAGCTGCTCGTGGAATTTCTCCTAGAAAGTCAACGGAAGTTTCTCCCGAAATTCCCACGGGAGTTTGACCTGGAATTTCCGTAGAAGTTCCCCAGGGATTTCCTCCCAAAATTCCTATGGCGATTTCTCCTAGAATTCCTTCGGTAGTCCTTCCTGTAATACCTTCGAGAGTTCGTAAGAGTATTTCTTCAAATGTTCCTCTGATTGTTCGGATCCTGGTGGCCGCTCTAGCTACACCAAAGTTAAGGAACTTCTGGGAGATTCCCTGGTCTTGTTCCTGGAGAAATCCCTATCAAAAGTCGTTAAAAATAATTTGTGGTGCTAGTGATTTCTGACAGATGCTGTGCCAGTTATTTTTCCAGAAGCTCCACCATGTATCATTCCATGAGTTTCGTAAAGGATTGTGCGTAGTGTTTCACCAGGGATTTTTCTGAAGATTCACTAGTAATTTATCTTGAATTCCACCACTGACTGCTCCAGAAGTTCAGCTAGAAGTTCTTCCAGAAATTTCTCCAACAGTTCCGGAGGGTATTCTTCGTGGTGTTGTTACCAGCAGTAACATTTGATTCAGTTTACCATATCGAGCGCGGGAAAATAGGGAACAATATTTGTATTATTTAGTTCGAAACAACGGTGTGTTTAAATACGGCGTTCGGTGGGTTGACATTCACAACGCAGAACAGGTGGATGAGCGACTATGATGACAGCGATTGCTAATATGAGTACCGCGCGTGGGCGGAAACAGGTAAACGCGTGGTGACCATGAGTGGGTGAGTGAATGGGTGTCCGTATGAAGACGGGGAAGATACGGACGCGAGCGAGAGAAGCCAGTTAGTGTGAGGCAGTTGAACGAAAGACACGTTTTGCGACCAACCAATTAGTGGCTAGTTTGCCAGTCAAAGTTTTTTCTGATCGTGACACCGACGATCAGAGAGTCGCCTCGAAGTTCATACTCTCGCTTTTCCTGGACTTCGGAGAAACCGTAGGCGATCAAGCTCTCAACGAAGCCACAGAAGTTGTGCCCGCCATTCCGCTGTTACAAAGTGCGGCCACTTCACCAACAGACGGTAACTTGGCTGTCGCCGCTTCGCGACACGTTAACCCAGGCCCAGACTGCCATCGAGTGGGCCGCACTCCCGGCCTTCGGAACCATCTCGTCGAGCGCCTGCGGCGCGCTTGCCCACGAAGCCTTTTGAACGCGGACATTTTCCGTGACAGCCTCAGCCAGTACCTCGTGACCCTCGGCGTGCCGTCTGGTGATCCCAAACAGATTTTCCGCCATCCCGGCCGGTATTGTGGTCGAACTCTTAATCTCAGGGTCGTGGGTTCGGGCCCCACGTTGGGCGCCAGTATAAGACTCAAATTTTAGGCCCCGGGACTGCTCGGTTCTGGAAGAGTACCGGCTGAAGCCCCAGACAGCTGGTCTAAGCCGCGGCCGTCTACGGGGTGGGTCTCCAAAACCTCTTTTAGTCCCAGGTCTCAGGGCGTCTGGCGTGGGGAGGTTTTCGGGCGCGAGGAACCTGAACTAACAACTTTAATGTGGGTACAAATATATTAAAGAACTTACGTCAATGTCGAAAGGATTGTTCGGTGGGTTTGATGGCGGCGCAGGGTTCAGTTAGCGGGAGCAGGGTGGCGACGGAAGGGTTCGGTCGCAAGGGATCCGGGCTTCGGGGTCCCGAAATCGGCCACAAGTCCGGCCGGGGTGCCGGCAACTCCTACAGGAATGGCGGAAAACCCCTTCTTCGGCCGCTGAGGGTGAGCGAAGTGGTTACTGGAGATACTTGCGGTGATCGGGAGCGTTTGCTGTAGAACTCGGTGACACGTGGTACGAGCGACGGATGCAAACGGCAACGGCAGTGATGGCCCGCTCCTTAAACGACCCAGGGAGCTCGAGTTCGACCACAATACCGGCCGGGATGGCGGAAAATCTGTTTGGGATCACCAGACGGCACGCCGAGGGTCACGAGGTACTGGCTGAGGCTGTCACGGAAAATGTCCGCGTTCAAAAGGCTTCGTGGGCAAGCGCGCCGCAGGCGCTCGACGAGATGGTTCCGAAGGCCGGGAGTGCGGCCCACTCGATGGCAGTCTGGGCCTGGGTTAACGTGTCGCGAAGCGGCGACAGCCAAGTTACCGTCTGTTGGTGAAGTGGCCGCACTTTGTAACAGCGGAATGGCGGGCACAACTTCTGTGGCTTCGTTGAGAGCTTGATCGCCTACGGTTTCTCCGAAGTCCAGGAAAAGCGAGAGTATGAACTTCGAGGCGACTCTCTGATCGTCGGTGTCACGATCAGAAAAAACTTTGACTGGCAAACTAGCCACTAATTGGTTGGTCGCAAAACGTGTCTTTCGTTCAACTGCCTCACACTAACTGGCTTCTCTCGCTCGCGTCCGTATCTTCCCCGTCTTCATACGGACACCCATTCACTCACCCACTCATGGTCACCACGCGTTTACCTGTTTCCGCCCACGCGCGGTACTCATATTAGCAATCGCTGTCATCATAGTCGCTCATCCACCTGTTCTGCGTTGTGAATGTCAACCCACCGAACGCCGTATTTAAACACACCGTTGTTTCGAACTAAATAATACAAATATTGTTCCCTATTTTCCCGCGCTCGATATGGTAAACTGAATCAAATGTTACTGCTGGTAACAGTGTTTATCAGGGATTTTTCCTGGAAATCCATCAGGGGTTGCTGTTAGAGAGCTGTTTAATTCCCCCAACAGCGGGGGTAAAAAAAAGAGTACTGCAGGTGATTACTGCTGCCATTCCTCTCAAAATTTCTTTAGAAATTCCGCCATACAGGAACTCCGCTAAGAACTTCATACAGGAACTCCGCTAAGGACTCCTCTAAAATTTACGCAAATTACTGCTCTTGAATTCCATCTGTTTTTTTTTTTAAGAGATTCATCTAGGAGTTCCGCAAGGGCAATGCCCTGCATCTGGATTATCTCTGCCAGATATTTATTCAACAATTCCAACAGAGATTTCCTCAATATATTAGTCAGAGATTCCTCAAACATTTTGCCAGACGTTTCTCAAGAAATTCCGTTGAGGATGCCTTCAAACATTTTGAAAGGGATTCCTCCAGGAATTACGCCAGGGAATCCTCCGGAAGTTCCATCAGGCATTTCAAAGGAATGAAGGAATTTCAAAAGGATAACCTAAGAAACTCAAGAAGGAACTCCCGAAGAAATTCCAGCATAAACTCTCGCAGGAATATCATGAGAAACTCCCTGTGAAATTCTAGGATGAACTCACGAAGTAGTTTCAGGAGGAACTACCGAAAGGATTTCCGCAGGAATTCTAGGAAGAACTATCTGATGATTTCCAGGAGGATCTGCCAGAAGGAATTCCTAGAGAAATTTCAGAAGGCACTCCTGGTAACATTTCATGAGGAACTCTCGAAGGAATTCCAGGAGGGTATTCAAGAGGAACATCCGAAGACATAATATAACGAACTCATAGAGGAATTCCAGGATCTTCGAGGAACTCTCATAGAGGTACCAGGAGGATACTTGTGGAGAGTATTCAAGTGGAGAATCCGAAGTAATACTATGACTTACTCCCGGAGGATTTCAGGATGAACTCTCGTAGGGGCTCCAGCGTGAACACTCAGAGGAGGAGGAACTCCGGAAGGAATTTCAATAGGAAGTCCCAGAGTTTTAGGAGAAACTCCTAGAGATATTCTAAGGCAAACCCCCCTAAGAAATAAAAGTAGAGTCCCCTGTGAAATTTAATGAGAAATTTCACGGGCAACTCCTGTGGGAATTTCAGAAGGTGTTTCAAAGTGACCCTTCAGAGAAATTTCAGTAAGAAAGGAGGAATTTTGGGAGGAATTCTCAGATTAACTCCAGAGATACTCCTAGAAGGATTCCAGAAGAATTTCCAGAAAGAATTCCAGAAGCAACTTTAGGAGAAATTGCAGGACGAACTTCCAGAGGAACTTCCGGAAGATTTCCTGAAGGAACTCCCGGACGTTTTTCAAGAGGAACATCCGAGCAATTCTGTGATAAACTCCTGAAGCATTTTTGGGATCCAGGAAGTTCCATGAGGAATTTCAAGAGGAATTCTAGAAGGAAATTCCCGGATGGTACTCTGAAGGAATACTATGGCGAACTCACAGATAAATTCTAGGTCGAACTACCGTTGGAGTTTCCGCGTGAACTTCAGAGTGAACTCCCGGAAGAATTCCAGGATGAACTCTCGGAGGAATTTCAGAAGGAACTTCCAGAGATATTCTAGAATGAACTAAAGAAATTCTACAAGCATCTTCAGTAGGAATTCCTGGGGAAATTCCCGGAGGAATTTCATGAGAAACTGCCTGTGGAAGAATTTCAGCATAAACTCTCGGGGGAAATTATGACAAACTCACAGTGAAATTCTACGTGAAACTCCTGGTGTAATTTAAAAGGGACTGCCGGGGGGAATTCCAGAGGAACTTAAGAAGAAACTCCCAGAGGAGTTCCAGGAAGGACTTTGTGCGGAATTACAGAAGAAATTCCCGGAGAAGTTTTGGAAGAAACTCTCATACTTACTTAAGGAAAAAATTTAGAATGAACTCTTAGAGAAACTCCTGGAGGAATTGGAGGAGGAGAACCCGGAGGAATTCCCAGATGGACGTTTCTCAAGAAATTCCGTTGAGGATGCCTTCAAACATTTTGAAAGGGATTCCTCCAGGAATTACGCCAGGGAATCCTTCGGAAGTTCCATCAGGCATTATTTTATCCTGTCAGATATTTCTCTGGACCTAGCCAAGATGCGTTACACACCACATTTTGTCATATGAACGCGTTTGTTCAATATGCCATCAGTCTCTTGATGGCATTCTCTAAGTTTTAGCAGTAACCACAAGCATATTCTCGAAAAACATGATGAAACCGTCGCTGAATGAACCAAATTGATTCTGGCCATCGATTCCCTCAGGGCGCCCCAGAAAGTTTCAGAAATGGTCAACCAAGAGTGTGGCCACTTTTTATACGACCACATACATAGGAATTAAAAATCATGATGGTCACATTACATGTTTTGTTGTATGATCGTAATTAGCTTTTGTTGTCGTTTCCGTCGGGGTACCTGGATGTTCCAGAAGTGGCCAATAATGGGGGCCATGTCTAGCATCGATACAACCTCAAACATATCTATGAAAATTCATGAAGGAAGATCCGTCGCATGACACATTTTTCTGTTAGAATATGATTATCCTCTAATGTCGGTTCTTCAGGGCATCCCGGAAGTTTCGGAAGTGGCACATGGGAACCATGGCCAGTATTGCTATGCAGTCACAAGTGAATTGACGAAAAATCATAAAAAAAGAGCCGTGGTGTTCTTCATCATGTTTTGCTAAATTAACGTAATTGACCCCTATCACCGGTTCTCCAGGTTGTTTCGGGTCATCCCGGAAGTTCCCGGAGTGGCCAGTGGTGACCATGTGGTCAATGATTCATCCTGACATCAGCTAATCATGCCTTACAACTTGCTGAACTTCATAACTGTAGTCAAGTCAGGTTTCATAATCTCGAACGCGCGCATTCCGCCACCCACGAACCACGCGTTGATAATTTCAATCAAAGCCACCCTGCCCACCTGGGTGCACCTCAGTAAAACCAGCAAAATTTTTCTAAGTCCAAATCGTAAACAACAAGGCCACGAAACGTCAAGGACTTAGAAGAATTTTCCCTAGCAACCGCGGCGTGCAGTGCCCTATTTCCTTATAGAGGCTTGCACCAAAAACATAACCTCATCGAATTCCCATACGATTTGTAAACATTGCCCTCAAATTTTTTTTGAGGGCAAGGACGGCTTTATGGACCGACGCCGAATGAAAGAAAGAGAAGGAGACAGCGATGACGTCAGCGTGCAAGCGCTCATACCTACTGAACGTACTGTCACACTTCTCTAGACCCCCCCCCCCTCTCCGCTCCCACCAATGTTTGAGATAATTTGTGAAAAAATCCTCTTTGGAGTAAACACAAAATTTTCAGAATAAAACACTACTAACCTTTGCACCAAACACCAAATATTGCAAAAAAAGATTGATATTCACCAATCTACACCGTTTTTAAATAATTATAATTAGTTTTCTTTCAACTTTTGTAAACAATTTGCTCCACGCTCAAATTGTACGTCCACTTTTTGCCGTATTTTTCACCGGCTTGAAGTTTTCTGTCGAACGCGCGTGACGGAAGGAATTCTAAGGCCGAAACACAGTGATAGCGGATGCGGAATGCCAACTAAATCAGAAGGATCAACTTGAATCAAATTAAAATGCATTTTTATTAAACCGGTTTGATTCTTAATTATTAAGAAGTAATATTTTGACAAATCTCGTCATTTTGCCAAATAACACATGAGTGAGAAAAGGACTAAAATCGGCTGTCATGTAGAACTGTTAGAATGACCGGTTGCTATTTTGCTGACATTGTGTTCGGACCTTAATGGTGATAAGCTCCGCACGCAGTAAAAAATGGCTGCGTACACAAATTGGAAGAGTGCCGATGCGATGTGGATTAGCGTGTGACTTCACTCACATAAGAACGCCGTAGGAATGAAAGAGCCGACTCGTTTCCTTTTGCCGCATTAAAGAAAGAGAAAGAGATTATGTTCTCGCCTCTCTGTCTCTGTCAAAATTCGAACTGGCGCGCGCTTGACTTCAAGCATAACTTCTCAAAAGGACGTAAGTCGCCAAAGTAAACAAACACGGATTACCTGCTACATGTATAACTAACAAAGTAATCCAAAGAACCCTTAAAACGTAAAAAAAAGTATAATCTTCAAAGCGACGTATCTAACTCGCTAAAATTTATAAGCACAGATACGCCAAACTTACACCATACAAAAGCGGTGTATCTGTCATGAGGTATGGATTACTGCCGAATTTATTCTGGCCTGCTTACTCTCACACAAAATTTTACGTTTGAGAGGTGTCGGCACCGCTCAAACGTCAAACTTTCTGTGAGAGTAAGCAGGCCAGCATAAATTCGTGCAGTGGACCATCTGGAGCCGACCCGGTGTATGTGTATTTTCATCAAAATTCATCGGGAAAACATTATGGAGTGACTATTTTTTCTTTCTTACATAACGCAGGCAATATTCCCGCTCATCTACAGGGTGAAAAAGTTTCAGAAAATCCAGTTATTCTAAAACTATTTTAGGAAAATGGTCTTCAACATTTCTCATGGATTTTCTCAGATCAGTGAAAAAGCTAGATACGTCGTTTTGAAAATGTATGCTTGACTTGACCTTTCAGTCGTCCAGCAAGCAACCAACAACATCACCAACAACAAAACAAAACAAAACTCGCCGTGCTTGTGTGATGTGTCGCGTCCGTCGTCGTCGTGTCATTATTACGTGCGTGAAGCAAGTGTCCGGTCGTTTCGGGATTGTTCCGTTCTCCCGACGTCTTTCCGGTCATAATGCCGTTCCGCGAGATGTGTTTCGTGGAACCTGAAGCACGGTGGATGAGTTCTTCTAATTGTGGAAGAATATCACTCGGCAAAAAAATCGTTTGCGGAAATGTGGGCGACGGCGTCGTCCGCTGAGCAAGGTAAATCTGGCGGCGCCAACGGTTCCGCGACCGGGTTTAATCTCTGTAGTTATGCGAAATTTTAATACAACGATATTGTTATCTTTCAATTATTAGTTTCAGACGAAGCATTGGAATCCTGGCGTATGAAGAAAATGCGGCGGCAGCAGTTCATTCCGAGGAACCAGGATGAGGAAACGGTACTGTTGCTACTAATCGCGGAAGCGCTGGCCGTAAGAGACGCTGTTCTATCGCAGAATCCCGAGACTGTGATCTATAATCTAATGATACTGGCCACGGTGCGCTGGAACCAAGCCGATTCTAACGACTTCTCGGTGAAGGCGCTAAAATTTACCTTC
Organism: Aedes albopictus; assembly: GCF_035046485.1. Classification (NCBI taxonomy): domain Eukaryota; kingdom Metazoa; phylum Arthropoda; class Insecta; order Diptera; family Culicidae; genus Aedes; species Aedes albopictus. The sequence goes on along the minus strand of NC_085137.1, from coordinate 227,293,976 downwards.
TGGGAGGATCACAACTGGCAACAGTACGCTGTCTGTTTGATCGCCATGGGCCATTACAAGCATGTGGTTTGTGCCTTGAAGGAACATTCTAACCAATGGACAGTTTCAGTTGCCTGATTGATGCCCGACTATGCTACGAACATCTGGATCAAATCAAGGAAGGACTAGCCCTTGCCGAACAAGCACTGGTCAAAGAGGTCAAGACATTCAGGCGATCTCATGCTCAGCTCTACGTAGGAATCGGTCTGCAGCAGGTGTCGATGAAAAGGCGGTTTTAATGGATCCCCATGATCACCTGGCAGAATACTACCTAACTTGTCAACATTCCTTCAACCACAACATCACCGAAGCTCTTCTTTACATCACAAACGCGATGTCCCTCTGGGTGGAGCACACCTTCAGTTTGCACCTGTTCAGCCATTTCCAGGATGTGACCGAAGCATTCCCGGACAATCTGCTGCACGTCAAGTCCCATTTTGAGCTGTACCTAAAGGACGTCGAAGAGGTGCTGGAGAGGGTCCATCTTGGCGGGAGATGTAGGAGGTGCAGCTGGCCAAAGCCGGCAGTGAACACGACCACGAGAAGGACTGACACCATGAATGTTCTGCAGGTGTGAACGCTGATGTCCAACAAGGACTCCAGTAAGTAGTGTTACCGATTATACTGTGTTGATAGCGCATTTGCCCAAAAGCTCACGCGACCTATTATCGAGTTATGACGATTTTTCAAAGTTTTACATGGAAACAAGTTTTCAAACTTCAAATGCCGTTTTCTCACTTCCTACTTTTTACATATGGGTCTCATATGCGAGTGGGGTAGGTAACTGGGAATTTCTGAGAATCTTCGTTTTCTGCTTTATGTCTCTTTGTTCCCACTGGAAATTGGCCTGCCTCTCTTCAACTTAGTGTTCTTTGGGCACATCTATAGCTATTAATTGAAGGACATTATTTGCTTGCCATTACATGAATTTGTATATTGTAAGGCAAGCAATATGATACACTGTGCCCAGTGAAGTCAACGGGTCAATCCGACGGGTTACCCGGAACAGGATCTAGAACACTTTTGGTGATCATTAATGTGGCCTAAACATATAACCGTTTATCAGGTTGTACAAAAAGCTGCTATTTTATATGTCACATACATACATGGGTTTATTTCACTTATATTTGACCACTTCCGGCGGGACACCCTAAACCGGTTCCGGAACACTGCCGGTAATTTCAAATATTGTCTGAACCTATTTTCTTCCAATCGTTCATCAGGTTACCGAAAAATCCGCGATTTGATGTGTCGCATGCATGGGTTTGATTCACTTAAATGGTTGCCCACTTCCGACGGGACATCCGGAATCGGTCCCGGAACATTACCGTCAATTTAAATATTGTCTGAGCCTATTTCGTCAGATAATTGAACGCCAACCGTTCGTCAGATTATTGGAAATGCTGTAATTTGATGTTATACACATACACATATACATTGACACACAAAGACATCGCCTCAATTCGTCGAGCTGAGTTGATTGGTATATGTGATTCGACCTTCTGGGCCTTCTATCAATAGGTCACTTAGTGTACGAGAATGGCAAAAATTTTGAGCAGGGTTGATGAAATTTTGATTTTCCCATTCAACGTTAACCCATCTTTACACCTTAGGAATGAAATGGTGTGATTTGATAAGATCACTTTAGTTTGGTTATGATGGAGAGAATAATTACACATATTTATCGCTTGCATTGATTTTGCTCACTTTCGTTATTCCGGCAAAGCAACCAACACTGGTTCTGCAACACTACCGGTAGTCTCTAATGTAGTCTGAGCCTATTTTCTTGCTAACCGTTTATCAGGTTATCGAAAAAGCCGTGATTTGATGCGTTGCATGAATTAGTTTGGTTCACTTTTTTATTTGGCCACTTCCGGCGGAACACTCGGAATCGGTTCCAGAAAACTACCGGTTCAGATATGGTCTAAGACGTTTTTCCTGCTTATCGTTCATCAGGTTATCGAAAAAGCCGCAATTTGATAGTCCCATGCATGGGTTTGGTTCACTTTTGTATTTGGCCAATTCCGGCGCGATACTAGTTATCAAAAAAGCCGCGATGTGATGTGTCGCATGCATGGACTTGGTTCACTTTTATATTTGGCCACTTCCGGCGGGACACCCGAAACCGGTTCCGGAACTCTACCAGTTCAGATATGGTCTGAGACTATTTTCCTGCATACCGTTCATCAGGTTATGGAAAATGCCGTGGTTTCATGTGTCGCATGCATAGGTTTGTAGCATTTTCATATCTAACCCCTTCCTGGGGTACCGGTCCGGAACACCTAAATGGCCATAACTCCGGAACGGCTGGACCGATCCGAACCATTTTCAATAGGAAACAATGGGACCGGATTCCCCGTCGAATGAACCTTCGGTCATTAAAATCGGTTGAGGTTTACTGCCAAAAAGTGATGTGAGTTTATTTGTACACATACACACATACATACACACACACATACACACACACATACACACACACATACACACACACAGACATCACCTCAATTCATCGAGCTGAGTTGATTGGTATATGTGACTTGACTCTCCGGGCCTTCTATCAAAAAGTCATTTTTGGAGTGAACATATAGCCTTTCCAGTACACTTAGTGTACGAGAAAGGCAAAAACGATCTTTCTGTACGAGTAGTGTAGGTTTGAACCGCTATCTGCTCGGTCACCTTTTGTTGAAATTGTTGAGGTGTTACATAAAAGTAAGTGAACCCTAAGTTTTCAACTTTATGACGACGATCTTCGAAGAAAACTTCCCAAATTAAATCATCATGCTACAGATAATTTCAGAAAATCTTCCATATGTTCCTCCAGAAATGTCACAAACTGGCAATATAGCGATAAAAGCTGTGCCATCCCCATAGTCACTGTCAAGGTGGCGACAGAACGAAGAAGAAGAAGAAGAAGAAATGTCACAAAGAATTATTTTACAAAATCTGGCATGAATTGATTCACCAATTCCTCCATGATTTTTCACAAATCATTTCAGAGATTGTTTGAGAAATTTGCCCAGGGAATACTTCAGAAAACCCTGTGGATATTCATTCAGAAAGATATCTAGGCATTCATTTGAAGAATGTATTGTAGATTCCTTTAAAAAATCATCAAAAAAAATAGAAATTATTTTTTTTAAATTTTGTCCGAGTGTTCGGCCGAAAATTATCTCATGGATTCTTCCATAAAATCTTCCATGGAATCAGAAGGTAATTGTCTTCAGGGATTTATTCAACAAATTCCATAAAAAATATTTCAAAGCTTCTTGCATGAATTACTTCTGAAATTCCTCATTTTTTTTCAAAAAATATATCCATGAATTTGAGCAGAAATTCCTCCAGGGATTATTTCAAAAACTTGATCAGAGATTCCTTCAGAAATTTCTTTAGCCATTTATTCAGAAATATCCGCAAATTTTCCTCTAGAGATTTCTTTACAAATTTCTCCATGGATTACTTTGGAATAACTTCCACAGATCTTTCGATCATTCTTCCATAGATCCTTACTGTAATCAATTCCAGGATTAATTAAAAAAAAAAATTTCACGAGTTTCTGAAAAAATCTTCCAGGGATTCTTATTATTTTTTTTCAAGAAGTCTTTTGAAAATTCATCGAAGATTTATTTTGAAAAATCATCCAGGAAATCCTAAACAAATCAACCAGAAATTATTTCTCAAAATTTTCTACAGATTCCTTTAGACTAAAGAATGTTCTCCAGAAATTTCTCCAAGAACTCCATAAGAAATTGTTACATGGGTAGCTACAAAAAAAAATTTGCACGGATTACATTAGTAAATACTTGAAGAATTCTTTTCAAAAATGGTTGCACAGATTGTTCCAGAAATTCATCTATGAATTCCTTTAATTTTTTTTTCAGGAGGAATCAGAAATTTTTCAAAGCATTCATCCAGAAAACCTTCCATGAACTTTCTCAAAAAAAAGTCCATGGATTTTATAAAATGATTCACGGATACTTTGAGAATCAAGAATTTCGAACTAGTTGTCTCAGAATTATCTCCAAGGTTTGCTTCAGAAATTCTACAAGAGATTAGTAAGGAAATTTCCAAGATGTATTTACATTCCTTTTTAGATATTTCTTCCAAACATTTCTTTTCCAGAAATTGCTCCATAAATTTCTTAAGAAAGTGTTAGCAAATCCTCCAAGGAGTCTTGATGAGATTCTTATTAAGTTTTGTGCAGAAAAGCTGGAAGACGTTCTTGCAGGGGTTCCTGTAGAAATTTACACTGAGTTTTCATGGGAAATTATGTACTATGTATTATTCTGAGAAATTCCTCCAGCATGTCCTCCACGCATACCTCTAGAATATTCTCAATGGATTCCTCCAGGATCTATAAAAAAATATAAAGGATTTTTGTTGGGGGATTCTCTAGAATTTTATTCCAAAAATATCTCTAGAGGATCTGTTAGGTATTTTACCACGGGTATCCAGATGTTTCTTCAGGTTATTTAAAAAAAATCTTTCTCATTTGTTTTCGGAAATTTTCCCGAGCATTCGACCAAAACTTTCCTCACGGATTCTTTTAAAAAGTCTTCCATAAACTATTTAGAAATTTTCTTAAGGGATGTACTCTACTTATTCCACAAAGAATTCTTTCAACGCATCTTGCATGATTTACTTCTAAAGAGTGTTCTCCAAGGATTGCTTTAGAAATTCTACAAGAGATTAGTAAGGAAATTCCCAAGATGTACATATTCACATTCCTTTTTAATATTCCTTCAAGATATTTCTCATCCAGAAGCTGCTCCACGGATTTCTTAAGAAAGTGTTAAAAAATTCTCCAAGGATTCCTTCTGAAATTATTGTACATAGACTTGAAGAGATACTTATAAAGTTTCTTGCAGAAAAGCTGGAAGACATTCTAGCAGAAATTTCATTAGAAATTTCGCCGGGTATTCTACTATGTATTTTCTCAGAATTACCTTCAGGAAGCCTCCAAGTCCCCAAGTCTCCAACCATACCTCTAGGTATTTCTTTATGGATTTCTCCAGGATATATAGAAAAAGATTCAGGACTTTTTTATAGGGTTTCTCTACGATTTAATTCTAAATATATCCCTAGAGGCTCTGTAAGATATTCCACCAGGGGTTTCCAGATGTTTCTTAGGTATTCCTCCTGGAATTTCTTCAGAAAATTCATCTATAGATTCTTAAAATATTCCGGTTTTGTTTAAGAAATTATTTCAAATACTCATTTAAATTTTCCTTCAGATTATTTTTTTATTCCTTCAGAAATTTCTTCAGCGATACTTTCGGAAATATTTTGAGAAACTTCTTCAATATTCCTAGAATTTTTTCAGAAGTTGTTCCATGGATGCTTTTAGGGTTTGTTCCAGCAGTTTCTTCAAGAATTACTGAAGCGTTTCCTTTACAGATTCCTCCAGGAATTCATCCATGGGAATTCACCATTGAAGGGGCACTGAAATCGGGGAACCTTGACTAACTAGCTTTGATTTTACCATGAGAGCACTGGAAATAATTTATCATACATCTTGTCAGTAAACTACCGAAGCATTGCGATCACATTTTTATGCAATTTGCTACAAATTTTGAAATTCAAACAAGCAGAGTACATGACAAGATAGTATAGGGCATGTATTAAAAGGAGTATTTTTCAATTCTAATAAAAGGAATATATTACAATTCTAGGTGAGGAAGTCATAAAAAATCTTGGAAGAAGTTTGTTAGAAAGGTTAGGCGAAAAGTCTGAGAAATGGGTAGCTTGCATGCATCTGCCAAAAATGTTGTCATTGCTAAGGGATCTGTAAAAAAAATATATTGCCAGAGGATCATCCCATATACTCCGCTCATCGTGATCATCGAGAAAGCGAGATATGTGCATAAAAAAGGAAGACAGAAACGGAAGTATGAGATGAGGGTAAATATATAAAACTATGTATGCCATGAGGTATACTGTGGCCCTATCATAGGTACTCCACAAAACAATTTATTGATATGGAGTGCTCCGCGTATCAAAAGGCTTAAAACTCCTGCATTATAAGTCGTCATAATACAAACTGCAAGTTTTACACTGATTGGATATTTTTTTTATTTTATTCAATCGAGGGTCCAATTAATCGAGATATACTTTCAGGAATCTCCAGAAATTTCTCAAGCAATTTTTCCTTTGAACTATTTTTTCCAAGAATTTAGGAGGTATCCTAAGGAGTTTTTCATGTATTCACCCAGGCATTCATACAGGAATACCTCTAGAGATAAATTAAAATAATAAAAAAATAAGAAAAAATAATTACAAAAAATCTTTAAAAATCCGTTATTGAATATTAGGCAAGTTCAGTCTGTAGAGGCCGCAAGTTCGTAGACGGTGTAATTGTTTTTTTAAGGTATTGCTTCAGACAATCCTCCAGAGATTTCTCTAGAAATTCCTTCGGAGATTGTTTCCAGAATTCTTCTAATTATGTTTATGAAATTTCAGAAAGAACTTTAGAAAAAAAACCAGAAGCAATCTATCAAACGATTCCAGCAGCAATCTCTGAAGGAATCTCAGAATATATACCTAATGGAACCACAGATTATAGGAATCTTTGAAATAATTTCTCAATGAATTCTCGGAGATACAATTGAAATAATTTCCACAAAATCTTTTTACGAATATAAACGAAATTTTTCAGGAGTTTCTAAAAAAAAAACTTTTTTTTAAATCCATTGCCGAAGTTCTTTAAGAAATCCCTTAAACTCTGAAGCAGTCTCTGGAGATATTTTTTGAAAGAACTTCAAAAAAAATCCGAGCAGGACCTTCCGAAGAAATCCCTGGAGGAATTTCAGGAGGAATCTTCTGTAGAATCCATGTGGAATCTCAGGAAGTACTCCTCCATGAGTCTCTAGAGGAAGATCTGAATAAATGCCAGGGAAGTTCTTGAAGGACTCTTAGGAGGAATTTTTTAGGAACTTCTTGGATAAACAGCTAGAAAAACTCTTCGGAAAACCTTTTGTGGTGTTCCTATAAAAAAAATTGAGGATTTTCTATGAAAATTCCTGGAGAAATACTTCAACAAATTTTGTGGGGAATTTTCAGGATGTATTCCTGGAGGCATCCGTGCCGGTAAGAAGAAATAATAGATAAGCTTTTTTAGAGATACCTAGAATAACTTTTTGAAATATTAAAAAAACTATTATAGAATTTCCTAGGAAATATCTACGAATAAATCCTTTGAAAATTTCAGAGCAATCCTCAGAGAAATGCCGGATATGTTTCTAGCGAAAACATAGAGCAATATCTAGAGGAAATCTTGAAGGAGACGCAAGATGAGCTCCTGTAGATTTCTCCGGAGGAATTCTTACCCGAATAACTGAAAGTAATTTGCAAGAATCTGTGAAACATTTATTGGAGGATTTTGTGGATGAATCTCTGAAGAAATTTCTGGGCACATACCTGTGGAAATTTTCAATGGAATCCCTAGAGAAATTCCTGAACTAATCTTTGATGCAAGAAATACGTGCAAGAATTTCTGAATGGATCTTTCAAAGATTTCCAGAAGAAACCACTGGAAGAAGTTATGGAAGAATCTTCGAAAGAATTTTCAAAGTAATTCCTGACGGAGTTTCAGAAGAAACCCATGGAAATACCGTGAAGGATTCCTGCAGATATTTCTGAAGAAATTCTTGAGAAAATATATGAAGCTCTGGAGAGATTTCTTAAAGAATCCTTGGAAGAATTTCTGAAGAAACCTCTGGAGTAGTTTCGTAGATTTTCAGAACAAATTCATGGAAGAATTTCTGAAGGAACACATGGAGTAATTTAAGAAAGAATTCATACAAGATTTCTTGACGAAATCATTGGACAAATTTATGGGGAAAACTCATAAATAATTTCTGAAGGAATCCCCAGGGAAATCACCAAAAATTCCCTAGATGAATTTTTAAAGAAAACTTTTGAAGAATTTTCGAAGGTGTCTTGAAGACTTTCTGAAGGAATTATGTAAGAAGTTTGTGGAGGAGTCCTTAGTTTTTGATTTTATGAAAGAATCGCAGAAAGAATCCTTGGATAAATTCCTATAAAAAGTCTGGTACCTACTGTTTATAAAAATCCACTCTACCTACCGATAAGCTGATATGGAGTGGTGGTGAAAGCGCGTGACTGAGAACCTGGTATCGAATCCCACTATCGACAAACTCGCAAAATGTGAGTTCTTCCTTCGGAAGGGAAGTAAAGCGTGGGTCCTGAGATGAACTAGCCAAGGGCTAAAAATCTCATTAATACAGAAAAAAAGAAAAAGTGTTCCCACCGGGGTTGATGTTCCGATCTTCCCTAAGGTTGTGCGCTGCCCGGCCAGTATCACGCGGAGGTAGGGAGGGTAGGAGTTGCTGGGCAGAGACTAATAAGAGAAATTTCGCAAAATACCCAGCCTTTTCAACGTACTCATCGAATTCAAGAATGTCGTAAATTAGTACATACCGTGTGCGCACCTAACTTTGCGCAGGTCCAAACTTTGCGCATTCTTGTAAAATAACGAAACACATAACTAAATGTCAACATATTCACCAGTTTAATCATTGCACTAGCATTGTGTAAACATAAACATTATTTGACAAATATTTAATGTCCATAAAATCTTTGTTTATGTTGAATAATAAACAAAAAATACACAAAAATGTCAAAATTTGCCTCGCCTTAACACGGTTGCCAAGAAGTAACTCTACTAAAAATCAACATTTTCCTCGATAAAACTGTGCAACGATGATTAATTTTGCAGTTAATTGACAAAAAAGGTTATATTCTAGTAATATCAATCACAGTTCGTAAGAAATTTTTCAATTTAATTAGTAAATAGTGGTGCGCAATGTTTGGAACCATTATTTGCACTGTGTTCCTAATTTTTGCGCACTTGCAGTAAATGCTTGTTGAACGTGAATACATGACTTATGAACCATTTAAATTTTATGTAACACCAGTACTGATAATTTCAGGCCTGCCTCTCCGCCATGTAGCAAATTTTGTATACAAATTAGTAGAAAATTGTATGAACCGTAGCACTATGGCAGGCACTCTCCATCTGTCTACAATGAGACGTGATTTGTGAACAGTCCTTCATTTGGATTTTCCGGCGGTCGATGTTAGGGACGATTCAAATATGACGTCCACCATTTTTAAGACTTTTAGAACCCCCTCTTCCCCTGGGCCACCCCGTCACGCTTCATTGTATACCTAATACATGGCATATCACACTTTCTCAGACAACCCCAGCCCCCTCCCCCCCAAAGATGGACGTCATATTTAAATGACCCCTTATTGTTCCTATCCGTAACGGTCACTTCATTTATCAGGAAGCTTTTACCTTTGATCTTTAGCCACAGGAAACAATCCCTCATGAAGTTTGGATTGTTCACACGGTAGGTGCCTAGTACGAACCGCAGACGAAATCAAGAACTCCGGAGGCTTCCGTTCCCCCTCCCTCGTAGGACAAAATATTTCAACAAAGATCAATTAAGGGCACACTACCTGATCTGAATAACTTTAGTTTAATGGGAAAACATTAAATAATAGCATTTTTGATTACTTTTTTAAGCAATTCATAGCATGCGCAAAGTTAGGCACACTATGCGCAAAGTTAGGAACAATCGAAGATTTTGTGCGCAAAGTTAGGAACAAGGCAATGAAATAGTTTTTCTATTTTAAGTATTTTTTGGTTAATATTATGATTTTTTTTATATTGCAGACTCAAAGAAGGATCATTAGTCTATCGTATGGGCATGTTGTTCATGATATATTTTGTTTGTTTGTATTTTTTATAACGACTAGAAATTTGATTTTTCTTAACTGCGCAAAGTTTGGTGCATACACGGTATTATTATTGATTATGCCCCACCCTATCAACACCATGTCAAGCAGATAAACGTGAACGAGTATGTTGGGTGGACGCCATAGCCACCCAATGCAATGTGGAGCGCAGGTAGCGAGGCTAGGAAAATGTGTATGGCTGTATGCATAGAGATATACACAACGTCAAAAACGTGAGTCGTGAAAGCATTTCTCTCGGCTGCTTCTGTTCTTCTAAATAGAGACCATAACGTGCTGTTGTTGTTGCGGATGGAGTACGCATAGAGAGATTACAGGAAATAGAGAGTGAGCAAAGCTCTCAGTGTTGAAATTGAGAGCCACCATTACTTTGAGAGAAATACAGCATAGCACTGGTTGTTATTTTTCGAGCTCGAATGATGGATGCGTGTATGCTGTTAAGCAAAACGCTGCGGTATGTAGTGGTACGAGCCTTAGTTTGTTTGCTAAACCCGAGTAATAATCAAGAATGGAATATACCAGAAAAGAATTGTACAAAACTGTGATGAATTAATAAATCTTTTAATAAATTAAATATTAATTTATTTTAATTTATATTGATATTTCAACTGATATTAATATGAATAATAATAATTAATAATATAAAGAAATAAAAATATGTATTGTTCTAAATAATAGTTATTTATGTGACGAGTTGCAAAAAGTTGGTTTTTTTTAACAAATACGAAGAGTGCTGAAAAATCGAGTTTTGCAATGAGTTCCATACAAAATGTTATGCAATGATTTTTTCTCAAATGAGTTGCATAATCAACATTATGCAACTATTTTCCATTATACAACTCATTACAGTTGAAGCGCCCTGTACCGTCCAGGGGCTGCATTAAACACTACACGGAATGTGATATCTTTCATTTCATTACAGTCCGACACAGTTTTAATAAACTATATTGAAGTATCACAAACCATCACTTATCTTATATTACAACGGTTCACTTTTTCTTATATCATCTTAACATTATCTGTATTTCTTCACCGAACTACTAGACACACTTCCAGCTTCTTCTTGACCCGACTACTACGTCCTACCTACAGCTTGGACAGTATCTAGAGGTGTCCCACATGGGAGCTCAAGACTTATCCGATGTGCTGCCTGCGTTAACGTTGTCACCGAACTCTCGACAACTGACTGTTCTCTACGAACTGTCTTCACTGACCCCGACTGAAGCCAAATCCTCCGTATTTATAGCCTAAATTTCCTAGCAATACCCGAACCAGCTTGGGCGTGTCTAAAATTCCTACGATCATTCTCGTCTGGCCGAAGATGTCATGATAATTCCTAACTATGCCCGAACCAACTTGGGCGTATCCAAAACCCTACCAAATGAAAATACTAATAGGTCCAAAACCTAGACCTCTACCTATCCTACTTGTCCTCATCGTGATTAAAATCCTTCTCTTCTTGAAAACATCACGACTCTTGTATCTTGGGCGTATCCCAAGCCCTACCAAGAATATTAATGCCAACGAAAAACTTAAATCTCCTAACCACGCCTGACTTGGGCGTGTTCGCACAAAACCTACTGAGAATCTTTACACCAAGGCCTACATCTTCTAGCCCCGCCTCACTTGAGCGTATACAAGGCTTGGGTGTGTGAAAGAATTGAACCCCACCATCGACGTCATTATCATTCTCCCCATCATCATCATCGTCACCATCATCATCCTCATCGTCTTTGGAATTTGGCACCAAATTCTCCAAAGCAAAGCACCCGCTTTGTTATTGAAGTGTACCTTACTTGGGCACATTGAACCCTAGCCGAGCCCCGGCCTCGGATGTTGGTTGAAATTATACCCCCACATTCTTTTCTTTCAGTTTACTCGAAGTCAAAACAAATCGAGTGCAAAACAAGTCCGGCGCCGTATGCCGCCAATCATTCTTTCGGGTTCATTACCCATCGTTGTCCCAAGCGTAATTGAAATTGCATCACACCGACCGGACCTAACGCGTTGCAACACGATCGCACCCGGCCACCACCGGACGATGATGGGTTATAAAAACTAGGTCAATAACGAATGGTGCGATTTTCGTTGCTTCCAATATGCCGCGCGTACGATGAAAATTGAATCTAAAATCCCCCGGGTAGCTGTTGGGAATGTGAGGTGAAAATGCATTTTTGTTTCAGTTGAATATTTGAACTTTGAATATCGGAGTGTGTGGGAATATTTAGGTCTATGCACAGTTGCATTATGAACCGGTACGGAAAAGTTGGTCAATATATGTTATTGTAATGAGTTGTATAAAATGGAAATTATAACACTGAATTGCGTAAATACATAAAGATTTTACAAAAAATGGTCAGACGACAAGGAGTGTTCAATATACACTCCCGATCAAAAGTTTGGGGTCACCCCCTCAAAAACATGTCATTTTGTTAGGCCCATATCTCCATTTGTATCCGATTTCAAAACCCTAGGTCTAATTCAAAAGATAGTAAGTCAAAGTAACTCTGAAAATGGTTTGGGTGGAAAATTAACAATATTTGTATGTAAACTTAACCCAAAGTTACCAAATTTTCTAAAAAATGAATTTAAACTAACGGCAGTGTCGCTGGAAGTTGGGTCGACCAAATTTGAGAGCGGTAATATAACTTGTTTTCTATTAACTTTCAACTACTTTTTACCGAACTCGGCTAAAAACCAAGGAAAAAAGTTATTAAGTAAATCAACTCTTGATGTCATCGACCAAAGGCTTAGGGTCACCCCTCAAAATGATGTAGGTATTGGCCAAAAGTTTGGGGTCACTATCGTAAAACATGGAAAAGTGGTTTGGTGATATCTTCGTCATCTATAGTTCAATTTCAATTCTTTTTGGCTCATTTCAAAGATAATTAACTAAATTTTACGTTTCATGTCTTTAATTTAACGTATTCAACGATTTTTATATATAAACATGTTATGTGAAGTTAACACATTCCACCACATTTCATAAAATGAGGCAATTTTACGTTAGGGTCCGTTCATAAACCACGTAGACTTTTTGGGGGGAGGGGGGGGTCTGGCCAAAGTCTACGCTCCATACAAATTTCAAAATTTTTGTATGGACAAAAGTCTACGAAGGGGGAGGGGTGGTTTGGGATGGCCATATTTTGGTCTACGTGGTTTATGAACAGCCCCTTAAGTTTTAGTATGTAAATTTAAATAAATTAGTGTGGTTCAATGTCGATGCAGTAAGTAACATTTATTATGTTTCAAATAAGCCAAGAAGAATTAAAATTGAATGAAAGATGAAAGTCATCAACAAATCACTTTTCCATGTTTTACGATAGTGAGCCCAAACTTTATAAGTGCCAAAACTGCGATGGTTCATCAAACTCGTAAGAAGTCAACAATGTCTCACTAATTGCAAAATTTGTTATTCAGTAGTTATTCTTCCAAATTTGATAAATGACAAGCGAATGGCATATTTTGATATGATATCATATTATGCTACATATTAACATGCTGTTTTAAGCTCTTCATGAAGAACTCATGAATGATAAAATAAGTTATGATAATAAAATTTATTATTCTTTTGTTTTTGATTTGTCATTCACCTCTACCCGGGTACTCATTGGAATCAGAATGTTATAATATGAATGACATATTATATAAACTGCAATGGAACAACTTGATTATACTTTTAGGAAAATTGGGGTGAAACAGGCTTCACACCCCGCTGAAGCGAAGTCGTAAGTACAAGCAGGCCCGGATTTAAGGGGGGGCAATGGGGGCAAGTGCCCCGGGCCTCCCGATGAAGGGGGCCCCCCAAGAATCCGAAATACAATTTATATTTTTCAACGAAACCATATAAAATTCACGTCAATGGGCGTTTATATTTTAAACAGGGCCCCTATAGCCACAGCTGTTAAGGCGTGGATATTCAGCATGACCATTTTAAGGGTGACGCGTTCACTTCTCGGTCGGTCCAGGAACTTTTCGTTAAGGAAAATCCTTGACTTCCTCAGGTAAAGAGTGTATTCGTGCCTGCCACACGATATACACATACGAAATGGTCATGGATAAAGGAAACTCTTTGTTAATGACAGTTCCACAGTTACTGTGGAAGTGCTCATGAAACACTAAGATGAGAAGCAGTGTCCTAGTGAGGACGTCACATCAAAAAAAAAACCCGATTTAATCCACCTATGGTGAACAGAACCCTTCTTACACTTATTAAAACTATTGTTGTATTATTTGTATTTAACATATTTATTCTGTGTGATGAACCAAAAGTTCTAGATTATATTGTGGATTTGGCATCTAATGGGCTGGTTTCCAAAATAGCATCATGAACCATGGACTAAACTACCAGAAATGCCAGACACCTTCTAGAATCTTGGGTGAAATTTTTAAAAAATAGCTTACATATTCTGGAATATTGTATCTTTTGTAAACTGCCAAAAGATCTTGAATCGATTAACAAATAAATAAGAAAATCAGCGAGATACACTTTGTCTACTATCTCTTAATCAGTCGAATAAATTAGCTCCGAAGTACTTGGTATTCATGGTTATGGTGTAAAAAGGACAAAAATAATATATCTACTATGCTAATCAGTTTGGGAATTAGCTAGTTATTTTGGCTGTCCGGTTCTTGCATTTCTCCCACAATATATAAATTCAAAGCTTTCATTACACATATTGTTAGTTTTCATAAAATTTCTGTGTGTTTGTAATTTGTTATTTATAATTTTGTTGAAAACAATAACCTGCTAGTATACACTTTGTATGAGGTCAGCATTATATATTAAAAAATAATTTCCCATAGACTGGTCAAAAACTAATGTAAGATAACAAGTGAATATAATAATAAAAAAGAATTTATTGAAATACTCTTCGTAAGGTATCTCAGTAATCAAATGTCGAATCGAAATAAAATTTCAGGGCCTTATACAAAGATATTGTAGCTTTCATTTGGTGCTAAGAGAACCCAAATCGGTTGACAGACGGCTGAGATATTTATTATTGTACTCTTGGTCAAAAATCTCTCAAAAAGTTAACCTGTATTACTCCCAAGTACTCTTTGAAAGATATCTCGGTAACCAAATGTCCAATCCTAATGAAATTGTATAGGGTTCTACTAGAATGTTGTAGCTTTCATTTGGTGCCAGGATAAGTGAAATCGGTTGACAGACGGCTAAGATATTTATTATGATACACTTGGTCAAAAATCTCAAAAGGTTAAGTTGTATAAATCCTAAGTACTCTTCGAAAGTTATCTCTGTAACCAAATGTCCAATCAAAATAAAATTTCTGGGCGATCTACTAGGATGCTGTAGCTTTCATTTGGTGCCAAGAGAACCCAAATCGATTGACAAATGGTCGAAATATTTATTATGATAAACTTGGTCAAAAATCTTAAAAAGTTTAGATGTATGACTCATAAGTACTCTTCGAGAGATATCTCGGTAACCAAACGTCTAATCGAAAAAAAATTCAATAGCGTTCTACTAGGGTGTAGTAGCTTTCATTTGCTTCCAAGAGAACTCAAATCGGTTGACAGACGGCTGAGAAACATGCGTGACTTTTTTTTGTAACGCACATACACACACACACACATACACACATACACACATACACACACACACACACATACAGACATTTGCTCAGTTCGTCGAGCTGAGTTCATTGGTATATGAGACTCGGCCCTCCGGGCCTCGGATCGAAAGTCGGTTTTTCGAGCGATATTTATACCCTTCTTATGGGTGTAAGAAGGGTAAAAAGAGAACCTATAATTAGGTTCCTAAATGTATCTAAATTTTTTCTGGCCATTTATCTGGATTTTCTCTTAACCCTTCAGCGCGCGCGCCGTTGTAAAAAGTACAACAATACCAAAAACCCTCGCTCGTCGTATACAGCGCGTGCGCGGTGCAGTTTCAGCTGCTTGATGGCGCACGTCCTGGAAGGTTAAGAATAATTCAAAAACAAAAGTTTCATAATTTTTGGTGCAGTATTTAAAAATACGCGATTTTCTCTAAAAGCCCTTGAAAGTTCTTATAAAATGGAAACACTTTTCCGTGACTGCAAGTTGCTACAAAAAGTGTCTCTAAGCAGAGTGCATGAAAGATTGAGCTTTTGAGAGTAATTGTACATATATATAAATTTCAATAGTTCCACAAATTTATCTATTATTTCACAATGATTATACAAACGTCTGTTGATTATGATTATACTCTGAAAACAAATGCCTAGTAATCATTTGCATCAGTTCGTTGCTATCATGGGAAAGAGAAGATAATGAATTCTGGAGATATTTGGGAGTTAAAGCTAGTTTTAAAAACCAAGTGTCCTCGAAACAGTAGCTTTCCATATCTTTATGTTAAGTTTTTCTGGAGATATTAAGATTTATTGCTACAGTTGCTCCCCAGAGACTTATCTTTGTATAATCTGAATCTTGATATACTCGTCGATCTCGTGCAATCTCAAATAAAGTTGCTCCATGTTTTAGTAGATTTTTAACTGAACGCTAAGTTTTTTAACAAAAATATATGTACTATCTGAACAAGATATCATTTACGCTAGCATTTTGACATTTGAGCCAAATATCAAATTGAATGTTCGTATAATTTTCAATTTGTCGGAATTTTAGAGAAGTTCAGAAATCAGAAGTTTTCAATATTAGGCCTAAAACAATAAACATTAAAAATATAATAATACATAAGATTAAGAAAATAGACGTAATTGTATGATTCATTTTTTCGAAACTTTGATTCTGGGGGCCCACTTTATAGAGTTCGCCCCGGGCCCCCCGAGGCCTAAATCCGGCACTGAGTACAAGAATCATTCGTATAGAAATTATCTGCCAAACAAGCTATTTGTCATTTTATATGGTCATTCAAGCTTTTTGAATGTTTTTTTTCTCATTTAACCCCATTGTACCCCAAAATTTCCAAATTTTATAGGATGCAGACATATTACTGGTTAGCTCTTTATCAATATTAACTCATATCATGCATAGAAATTTCAAAGTTCAAGTTGTTGTAATTTAAAAACAATAGAAAATAAGTGTATAGAGGAGTTTGGGTAAACTAAGCTCTAAAACTATAAGCTGCCGTCACCTCCCGTCTATGAGGCTATGCGCAAACAACATTTAGGATATTTTTGGAGTATATAAGCAATGGCTCATCGTTTGGAAATGTTTGGAATCGGTGGTATAAGGATGGGAACTACTCATATTTGTATGCAGGAGTAATCGAATATTTTCAGTAATGGTTTCTTTGGGAATAAACCATGTGTATTCGATCATTTATTTAGTTTTTGTCACGTAAAAATCATAAATAAAAATAAAAAAAATGAATTTCTACTTTGAAAATATACCATTGTCTAATTGACCCCACAACACCCCAAAACTCCAACATTCTAATAACATTTTGTATGTAACGTTACTCAATGGGATTGAGGCGATGGTATCCCAGCAAAATAATCGTTAAAATCATAACAAAACCGGTAAAATAACAGAAATTCACAAGTTTTAGGGGAAACTGGGGTAAAACGGACTCTATAACTCGCTTCAGAGTAGTTGGCCGTACATGAATTGAGACCAATTATTGAGAAAATTTTCTTTCGAATAAGCCATTGATGGTCACATCTCTCTCTCTCTTCTTGGCGTAACGTCCTCATTGGGACAAAGCCTGCTTCTCAGCTTAGTGTTCTATGAGCACTTCCACAGTTATTAACTGAGAGCTTCCTCTGCCAATGACCATTTTGCATGCGTGTATCGTGTGGCAGGCACGAAGATACTCTATGCCCAAGGAAGTCAAGGAAATTTCCTTTACGAAAAGATCCTGGACCGACCGGGAATCGAACCCGTCACCCTCAGCATGGTCATGCTGAATACCCGTGCGTTTACCGCCTCGGCTATATGGTCACATAGTGTCTTGTATTAAGAAAGTTATTAATTGTTTCCACCTTTGGGCTTGATTTTGCCCAATGTGCACTGGTTTAAGAAGTGGAGCCTGGAACGACTAAGAGCGAGAATAGTTTTGGAGTGTCCTCTGTGACTAATGAAGTAGTCACCGCCCCAGCGTTATTTTTCGACATGTTTAATATGGTAATAAATTAAAGGTTGTTGGGTTCAATATGGCTCACATAGGCACTTTAACCCTCGAGCGATCGCGCTGTTGTAATTTGAACAAAATGTTGAAAAAATCTCGCTTATTGTACTCGGCATGAGCGTGGTGCTGACGCAGGTAGTCAACCGCGCGAGTTACGGAAGGTTAAACGTGTAGTGCGCCAGAATTGTGAACCTTACATAACTTCTAAAGTAAGTCAGTTATGATACGGGCCCATCTTTGGTGAGGGATGTTATCAATCCACTCGAAACCCGGAATTTGCTGAGAGCGAAAATCATTTTTTTGTAAATTCATGCTTTGGATCCAACTTTGAGAGTGGTGCGTTGCTTAGTAGACCTGATGATCTACACAGCGCATCAATTCCGAAGTTTGATCCGACGCATGGACTTAAAGAAAAATTGAACTTCGTTCGCACCAAATTCCAGGCTCTGACTGGATTGATAATTCTGCAATTTCTATCGAATCAACCAAAACCAATATTAATGCAGGAATTAAACGGCTACGCAGTCTTCAATACGGAAAACGAAGTTTATTGTTTGCCCGACGTTTCGACACTGGGGTTTTGTGTCATCTTCAGGGGTACTAAAATTTAATACATGTACTAGTTCGACGAATGGATACAAAGTTTTGTCTGGATTACTTACACTAATTGTTCGCTTTTGGTCTTATGTTTCGTCTAACTGTAACTGTCTGGTTGTTTTGTTGTTGGTACATGCTGAGAAGTTGTTATAAAAGATTTAAATATTGTCGGGTTTCTTGTCTGGTTATAAATTTTTGTCTTACACAATTTTCGTTTGTCTAGTTTTGCAACGGACTGTACGCTGTTGGCGCAAATCTACTTCTAGCAACCCCCTTCTTATGGTTGAACAAGCTTTGGTAGCAGAAATGCCCTATCTTAATAACTATTCTTCATCGTCAGTTTGTCGTGTTGTACTCGGTTTGTCGCGTTCATGTATCGCCTTGATGCTGTGCAACAAAGCTGCGTATGTGGTGCTGAGTCTATCTACGTCTGTTCGTTTGTTGATTGTGTAGTCTGAGTTTGTAATGTGACACATTTCAAGAAATGGTAGTGTCGTCGATTTGTAACTGTGGTCAATAATTTGTGTTTGGTCAAGATTAAATCTGTGATTGTGTTCTATACAGTGTTGGATTAGTTGATGTACCAAGACATCTGGTGATCAGGAGCATCATCGAGCGGTGGGACGAGGTCCAAACCCAAATCAATCTGGACCTGTTCCTTGAGATTGTGGAGTACTGCATGGAAGCCAGCTACTTCTGCTTTGAGGGACGGTACTACAAGCAAACCTACGGGACAGCCATGGGTAGCCCACTATCGCCAATCGTAGCGGACATCGTCTTGGATTCGGTAATTAAAACAGCTATGAACTCTCTACCCTTTGAGATTACCATTTTTAGAAAATACGTGGATGACATCTTCATGGCGATCCCACGGAACATGGTGCAACAGGTTCTTGACGCCTTCAACAGCATTGAGCCCAGGCTGCAGTTCACCGTCGAAGAAGAAAAGGAGAACCGGCTTCCATTCCTCGACATGACGGTCATTCGCAACCCTGACCAAACGTTGACGACGGAATGGTATGCGAAGCCAATAGCCTCGGGTAGAATGCTAAATTATAAGTCATTCCACCAACCGAAGTACAAAATCAACGTGGCAAATAACTTCATCCACCGAGCATGTATTCTCACTCGCAACAAGCCCATAGCAGAAATATCCAAAATGATACACCAACAGCTCCGACAAAACAACTAGGCTGAGTGTACCAGTTATCGCCATAGTGATTCCCTATTTGGCCATAGTGGTTATTTGAGATAATTTACAGTTTTGTATCATTTCAAGAGTTTTAATGACAAGATACAATTGAATTCTTGCTACTAACACTGTCATAAAAAGTCAAAATATGCAAACTTTCCAAATTTCCACTATGGCCAAATAGGGAACCACTATGGCGATAACTGGTACACTTACCCTACCCAAAAACGCTTATCAACAGACTGCTACATCTGTACATCAGCAAACATCGAACACCCAACGAGTCCCACCCACAGCAACCACAACCGATCGAAATCAACCCTCATCCAAATCAGCTACCACCACCAACTTCGCCAAACATCAACGAGATCGATAACCAAGCACTACAATCACCACCCACTATCCAGCAGCATCCACCCAGCCAACCATCGTGCCAGCTGTTTCCCCTCCCACCCACAACACCCGCAAACAACCAAAGCGATTTCGCCCAAAGCCAACCATGGTGTCAGCCACCCTTTCCCCCAGTCATCATATCACCAAACGCCGAGCATCATCAACAATCGCCCCAAGAATCCACCGACGACAGAAACAACCATCCACAAATAAACACAGCCACTGACGATCGCCGACCGGCCAACATCACCGAGCACCACAACATCATATGCCAATCCGATCAACCTGAAACGACAAACGATGAAAAAATGTACAAATCGATACCATACGTACCTGCACTCTCGGAACGCATTACCAAAATACTGGCCACAGAATATCCCAACATAACCATCACGACCAGACAACTCCGGACCATCAACCAGCTTCACTCCAAAGTAAAATTTCCTATAAGTAAAATAGAAATTAATAATGTAATTTATAAAATCCCATGTAACGACTGCGAGAGCTGCTACATAGGAATGACTAGAAACAACTTAGGTAAAAGACTAACAGGCCATAGAAGCAATGTAAACAAACTAGACAAGATGATGAACGATAGCCAAACACACACTGAAGCAGCCATAGAATCACTAATTGAAACTACAACAGCCCTAATCCAACACTGTATAGAACACAATCACAGATTTAATCTTGACCAAACACAAATTATTGACCACAGTTACAAATCGACGACACTACCATTTCTTGAAATGTGTCACATTACAAACTCAGACCACACAATCAACAAACGAACAGACGTAGATAGACTCAGCACCACATACGCAGCTTTGTTGCACAGCATCAAGGCGATACATGAACGCGACAAACCGAGTACAACACGACAAACTGACGATGAAGAATAGTTATTAAGATAGGGCATTTCTGCTACCAAAGCTTGTTCAACCATAAGAAGGGGGTTGCTAGAAGTAGATTTGCGCCAACAGCGTACAGTCCGTTGCAAAACTAGACAAACGAAAATTGTGTAAGACAAAAATTTATAACCAGACAAGAAACCCGACAATATTTAAATCTTTTATAACAACTTCTCAGCATGTACCAACAACAAAACAACCAGACAGTTACAGTTAGACGAAACATAAGACCAAATGCGAACAATTAGTGTAAGTAATCCAGACCAAACTTTGTATCCATTCGTCGAACTAGTACATGTATTAAATTTTAGTACCCCTGAAGATGACACAAAACCCCAGTGTCGAAACATCGGGCAAACAATAAACTTCGTTTTCCGTATTGAAGACTGCGTAGCCGTTTAATTCCTGCAGTAAACTTCTCAGTCGATCCGCCAAGAGACCAATATTAATTTGATCCTCAATGGTACCCACTACCCAGTTTATTCACTTATCTGCATCTGGTAGTGGCGGCTGTGGGTCTGGGTATAAGCGAGCCGTGCGATTATGACGTTCTGTGAGGATAGAAATCGATCACCGCCACCGAACGGTTATCGAAAGATTGAGCAGGGGAACCGATCCGCTTCGAGTTTCCCCCAAGACACGTCAAAACCCGAACCGCTCGCTTGTACTGCTTGGTATTTCCGTGGGGAATCGCGGCACTTGGGCGGTGGCTTCTATTTTCGTCTGTTTTCCGCTATAACTCAGTCAAATTTGAACCAATTGATATATGTTTTGGAATGCGGTGAAACGGTATAGTATCTACCCGTGTACAACATTTCAAGTCAATTGGTTCAAAATTGACTGAGTTATAGTGGAAAACATACGAATACAGAAGCCATCGCCCAAGTGGCGCGATACCCTTCTGGTATTTATGCCGGGATTTCTGCCTTAACTCTGGTGCCTCTAATGGACCTTGAAAATAATGTTGGTGCAATTTGTTTTAACTGACGAACACTAAGACGAACATCTCAATTAGACAAGTCTCATTAAGGCACATACACTAGATTTTTCATGAGCATGCTACGATTTCAAGTCTCACATATTTATTTTCTTGAGACGCATTTCAAACCAGCGCATGACACACTGTCTCATTAAGGAGAAACTTCAAAGAACACAAATATGGCTGCCACAATGGCCGATTTCATTCCCTACTCGCGTTTTCAAGAGCACCAATCTTGAAAATTCGTAAACAAATGCGCTCGATTTGGAAAAGCAGCCTCTTTTTGCAACTGAGCAAAGCCAGGATTAACAAGTGCGGCTTAGTTTGGTGCTTCTTTCGTCAGATTTGTGCCTCTAAAGTTTGTATGCAAAATTGCAAAGGGATTTCTTGATGTTTCACCTTAATGTATACATGAATAAATGTTAGCGTGGTTCAAAAAATCGATTTTGCCCCGCTTACCGCTTAGGGGCTGTCCATAAACTACGTAGACTCTAAGGGGGGACGGGGGGGGGGTCTGGCCAAAGTCTACGGTCCTTACAAATTTCTAAAATTTTGTATGGACAAAAGTCTACGAGGGGGGAGGGGGGGTTCTGAGATTGCCAAAATTGAGTCTACGTAGTTTATGGACAGCGCCTTATTCGATTAGTAACCAGATTCTATGCCTTCTCCCAAAAATTGAGCTGAATTGGTTGAAAATTGAGACTGCACAAGCCCTTCAAAGTTTTTATGGGGATTACTATGGGAAAACGACGTTTTTCATTCAATCGGCCGCAGCATTTCCCAAAGTGCCCTAGAGTGTTAGGTGACCCTTGGTACTCCTAGGCTACTCTATCAGCTACAACTTTGCCGAAGACCACATTCAAATCAGACACCTCATTAATTAGTTACCAATTTAGAAATTTAATCAGCAAAAATTTTAAAATTTTATTTTTTTTTATTTCAAAATCATCTTTTAAGTTTTTTCGGGTATTTTTTTGTGAAATTCCTCGGCAAGCTCTTAAGAATAATTTCGGAAATTCCTTTAGAAATAGTTTAGATAGTTTCTTTGAAAATTTCTTCAGAAATTTCTTCAGTAGTTTCGTTCAGCAATTACTTCATAAATTTTTCTCGCATTGCCATATGAAAATAGTTTGGCACTTCCTTTGTAAATTTCTTGAGGTATTATTTTGAGAATCCCTAGCATATATTTTGAGAAGGCTTTCAGAAATATATTAGTAATTTCTCGCAGAATTTTAAAATTTCATCGATAGTTTTTTTTAATCTTTCAGGAATTCCTTTGGAAATTCTTATAGAAATTCCTAGGGCAATTTATTTGAAAATTTCCGCAACTTCGTCAAAAATTCCATCGACAGTTCTGTAGAGAGTTTCTCAGATAGTTTTTCGAAAATTTCTGTGGAAATTGATTCGGAAATTCCATTTTCAGGCTCTTTCCACTATTCATATGGAAATCACAGTACCTTCATGAATGCCGTCTTATTTTTTTTTTAAATTGCTTTAGCGGGAATTTCTGAATTTCAAAAATAATTGTTTAGGTAATATACAGAGAATTGGCCGAGGGATTTCATTAAGAAATTACTTTAGGAAATCTGCGGAGCTTACGTCACTTTGCCAGATTACGGCGTGGCAGTATTGAAGGTTTTAGGGGAACTCAAATCGTTTCACCAACGCCGTCTTTCTCAATGCATCTGCCAATGAATGTGCACATATATAGGGTAAGTGTTCCATCATTAATCTCACGCTCCCATATTCATCCTATTCGAAAACAAGCGATTACGGCACCGATTGATTCCGTTCTTTTTGCTTTCATGGGTGCTCACTTCTAACAAAAAATACAAAAATAAGAGACAAAACAAACAGCGCTACAATCCTTTGTTTTTCGTAGGATGAAAATGGGAGCCACATGCTTAAGAAGGGAACCAATACCCTATTATCCAAGCAAGTCCGTCATTCTTCAATATGATGGATCAAAACACATGTTCAATACTCATTAGGCTTGTTCACAAAAAGCAAAGTATGGATGGAAACAAACTAGCTTACAGCTTATAGAGTTGATTTGAATAGTATATCTAAAAATGTAAACAACACAATTCACTATAAATCGTGCAAAAATGTCGTGCATCGGGCGTAAACAACAGCGCAATTTCCATTAATTCAATATTAAGACGCCAGGCATTGATACCTGATGTGCAATTAAGCTTCCGCATCTTCGGACAGCTAAGCGAGCAAGATAAATATACACGTTCCCCGATCAGACTAATCGTGTGCTAACAAGATGACCCTTAGGACTTTTTCCGGCAAAAAGAGGCGCAAACAACCGTCGACGGTGGCGTGATTTCATCTAACCTTATAAGGCTTCCCTAATCGCACTTGGTACCACGAGATCGCGCCGCATTCAGTCAGTCAGTGGTCACAACCGGAACGGAGCCCGGTCATTGATTCCAGCCAGCCCAGCCGCTCCAAAGTCAAGCTCACCACCCGTGCGAATGTCGATTGTTGTACTTACTTATTGAGCTTCACTTGCTGCCGCGCGCTGCTGCTGCGGTAGTGATGGCTTAGAAAGGTTGTCACCTCCCCTAAGAAAGGTCGCATGAGACAGGTACAAATAACGGTTGGAAGGACTAGCAGGGATATTGGTCTCCTATATATCAATACTGCTAACCAACAACCAGGTTCGAATCAGTGGAACCAAATGAATTATTACTCGGGTCATACCATGGATAAATTAAAAGCGTAGATTTCACAAATTTAATGGTTAGTATGGTTTTATTACTTACATATTAGTGTTGGTACTTATTCCTAGTGTTGAGTGGGCGTCAGTGTAAGGGTGTATCCCTCGGCGTCTGCACCATGTCGCACCTGCCCGGACAGACAGGGATTAACCTCCGGCGAGATGCCGGTATCTCCATCGCTGGCCCGCCATGTACAGAGGCGAGGACTGTTCCATACACTGAGCCACAATATGGGTATCACCACCATGGTTTGGTCGAATAGAAAGGCCTAAACAGATACATTATGAGGGGCACTTTAGTTCACACGCTAGAGCACTGGATGTATGGTTCTTTTGGGAAAAGTTATAGAAACTAACTCGCTTACCGATCTCAAAATTCCCTATGCTCTACTCCATCTTCTTGGCTCGGGATGAACTTAAACTGTCCATCATGTGGCTATTTAGAGCTAGGGAAAAAGTGCACAATGAAACCATTTCACTCGATTAATTTATCATAGGAGATTACCCCTTACGAGCCACAACACTCTAGAAACACTTTGCACTTTCTAACTGCACGCACTACTTCACCTCGAAATATCTCTCAGTCAGGCAATAAACTTGTCGATGCGGTATACCGTCTAACCTGCTTTACTATTAACTGAGTACTGATTTCCTCGATTCGTTCTGATATTTATTGGTAGGGTCAGTGCCATGATTTTGCTCAATTCTCCAAGGAGTATGACAATGATGAGAAAGTGCTAATCAGATCGAGTAATGGGATGCTGCGAGATTCTCTCACCATTTGGTTAGGGTTTCTGATAACGAGTTTATGGATGTCGTTCCGAGCAAGGCTTCATCTCTCTTGATGGTGTATGAACACAACGATGATACCAGTGTGCTCACCCTCTGTATCTTGTTTCATTTGTAGAGATTTGGATCACTCGATAATAAGATAGTGGCATGGATAATCGATGGATTTGCAAAATAGAGAATGTGTTCTGTTGTATGTGTTGTAAGTGTAGTGGCTTACAGATGGTATGGGGATCTATACTTCCACTTTATGTGGTAGACCATGGGGAGTTACATAAAAACTCACGCGAGGCTAGTAGTAAGTGGGTATACAGGTTACAAGGTTCAGTTCTCATTCTGGTAAGACAGCGATTTTTTTTTTATTTCTTCCGTGTCCCGTTTGGGAATGCCACAAATTGTTGCCTAATTTGATTATCGCCACAATGTGCACGTTTTGCTGCGGAAGTCCACAGGAAGGTTAAAATTGTAGGGCAACTATGCTTGGTGGATGATCGATTAATTGTGTCAGCAACGTGCTGTGGATTATTTGTTTGCAGCACTGTTAGTTTTAATCCCATGTGATTGCCCTCCTGCTTTGAGATGAACACTAGCCTTCACTAGCAGGTACCTACAATGATCGGATTTTTTTGCAATAAAAATTATCAACATCTTGGTTTTCTGGCTTGCTCGTAAATTTTCGTTTTTTTAAGCCATGTGTTTCCAATAAGATTGAGGAATAAATGGAGGCGCTTGGTTGTTCTTTCCTTAGCCATCAATTTTAAGTGACATCATCTTCTACATTACCGGTCAGACTAAGGCCAGAGTGTCCTCTGGTGTACGTAGGAGCCGTCTCCATTATACTCGGTCCATGGTTGTGTGTTCCCAGCAAATCATCATTTACTTAATCGACCCACCTAGCTTACTGCGCACCACGTATTTTTGTACCGGTAGCATGGCATTTAGGAACCATTTTAATCAGGTTGCTATCCGACATGCTGACGACGTGACCTGCCCACCGTAGCCTTCCGATTTTTGCGGTGTGGAGATCGTGGTTCAATCATTTCAATATTTTCTTTTTTTAATTGTTGAAAAGATAGTAAGTATGTTGACATGAAAGTTGTAGAATTTGTTGTATCAAAAATATCAAAAAATATATCTTTCTGCTAGTTTGCATAATTGATGAATAAAAATTCGAAAAAAGTGTGTAAGAATCATGAGATCATCTTAAGTTGCTTGGCAAATTTTGAGGCTAAATGTTTGTGTATAGAAAAATAAAAAAAAACAAAGGAGAAGATTTTTGAAAAATTGAAATTATATGACGTCCAGCATAGATCCGTGATGACCACTGTTCTCAGTTCTACTGGAGGCTCGCTAGACCTGTGCGCCGCCGCGCCACGCCGCCGCCACCGACACTTTTTGTCCCACACCGACGCCGACCAAAGTATCGGCGGCGCGCCATACGCCGCTGTTTGTCACGCCGCTGATTTTTATTTTTCGCGCCGATGATCAGTGCACAAACAAAATTAAGTTTACATAAAGCTCTCTCAGGAAGATCTCGATTATAGTATATTTAGAAATTCTTTCAGGAAAATTCAGGGATGCCTCCTGAAGATACATCAAAGATTCATCCAGTCTCATAGGAGGTCCTGCAGGGCCCACATAGCCGAGGCGGTAAACGCACGGGTATTCAGCATGACCATGCTGAGGGTGACGGGTTCGATTCCCGGTCGGTCCAGGATCTTTTCGTAAAGGAAATTTCCTTGACTTCCTTGGGCATAGAGTATCTTCGTGCCTGCCACACGATATACACATGCAAAATGGTCATTGGCAGAGGAAGCTCTTAGTTAAAAACTGTGGAAGTGCTCATTGAACACTAAGCTGAGAAGCAGGCTTAGTCCCAGAGAGGACGTTACGCCAAGAAGAGGAGGAGGAGGAGGTCCTGCAGAGATTAGTATGAATGGATCCTTTCTGCATGGATTAGTATCCTGCAGAAGTTCCATAAAGAATTCCTACAGGAGTTTCTTTAAGAATTAGTCCAGGAGTTTTCTTTGAGATTCCAGGAGATCTTTTAGAAGTTTTTGGAATTTGTTCAAGAATCCCTCTAGAAATTCCTTCGGAGATTCCTCTTTTTTATTCTTGTTCGGGTCTGTCACTGCGACAGGGGATTCCTCTTGGAATACCTTGGGGATGTACCAAGAAAATTTTTCAGAGATTCTTTCAGGATTTTTTTTTCAAGAATTGCTCCAGAAGTTCCTTCAGTGATCTCTCCAGGAGTTCGTTCAGGGATTTCCCTAATAGCTCCAGGAGGATACAGGGATGCCTCCACGTGTTCATTGGGAATACCTTCAAAAGTTCCCTAAGCTATTTCAACGGGAGTTCGTTCAGGTATCCTTCCAGAAGTCCCTTTAAAGATTCTTGCAGGAGGATTCATAAATGCCACCTGAAGAATTATCAAAAATCCCGTGAGTAGTTTCTTCAGGAATTCCTGCAGGAGGTCTTTAGAAATTAGTTCCTGTAGATTTCCTGCAGGGATTTGCAGGAGTTGCTTCAGGGTTTTTTTGTAGGAGCTTCTTCAAGTATTCCCTAAGGATTATAATCAGGCATATCTTCAGGATATTCTTGGTGGATATTTCATGGAGTTTCTCCAATAATTCCTCAACAATTTCCTTCTGGAGTTATTCCAGGATTTTTTTAGAGAATACCTCCTGCAAATCCTTCCTACCGGAATTCCTTCAAGCATTCACAAGTGACGAATCAGCCAAGGGCTGAAAGTCTGTATAATAAAGACAAATCAATCAATCAATTGAGCATGCCCCTGGAATTCCTGCAGGGATTTCTCCTGTAATTTCTTTGGGGATTCTTCCTTGACTTTTTTCGGAGGTTCCCCTGGACTTCCTTCGTGGATTCCTCCTGGCTTTATCCTGAAATTCTTTCAGGAATTCCTCCGGAGATTCTTCCTAAATTTTCTTTCAAGGTTTCCTCCTAGGCTTCCTTCTAGGATTCCTCCTGAAATTGTTTCGGGGATTCCTACTAATATTCCGTCGAATTTCTTTGGTAATTCCTCTTCGAATTTTTTAGAAATTCCACCTAGATTCCTCATGGAATTCCTCCAGGGATTTCTCCTGCACTTCATTCAGGGATACCTCTTGGACTCTCTTCGGGGATTCCTCCTAAAATTCATTCTGGAATGTCTCCTGCAATTTCTTTGAGGATTCCTCCTGGAATTCCTTCGGGTATTCCTCCTCAACATCCTTCATGAATTCCTCCTGATATTATTTCGGGGCTTTCTCATGATATTTTAACGTGGATTTCTCTAGAAATTCCTTCAAGGTTTCCTCCTGGTACTTCTTTGATGATTTCTCTTAGAAATCCTTCGGAGATTCCTGTTGAATTTGCTTTGGGGATTCATCATGGAATTCTTTCAGGAGTCCTTCGGGAATTCCTTTAGGGTTTCCTCCTGGAAGTGCTTCATAGATTTCTCCTAGAATTCCTTCGGGGATTCCTCCTGGAATTCGTTCGAGGCTTTCTCTCTAAATTCTTTCGGGAATTCCTCCTAAAATTCCGTCGGAGCTTTTTCCTAGACTTCCTATGGGGATTCCTCTTGAACATCCTTCGAGTATTCCGCATGGAAATCTTTCGGAGATTACTCCCGGAATTCCTTTAGGGGTCCCCTCTGGGATTCCTGCAGATATTTCTCCAATAAGTGTTTCGGGGATTTATCCTGGAATTCCTTAAGGAATTCTTCCAGGAATCCGTCGGGTATTCCTGCTGGACTTCTTTCGGGGATTCCTCCTGAACTTTCTTCGAGGATTGCTCCTGAACTTTCTTCGAGAATTCCTTTTGATTTTTTTTCGGCGATTCCTCCTAATATTCCGTCGGGGACTCCTCCTGAAATTTCTACGGGAATTACTCTTCGAATTTCTTCGAGGATTCCTCCTGGAATTATTTCGGATTTCACTCTTGGAATTTCTGCGGGAAATCCTCCTAGAATTATTTCAGGGGTTTCTCATGGAATTCCTACGAGGATTTCTCCTGGATATTTTTCGTTGGTCCCTTCTAGAAACACTTTGATGATTTCTTCTCGGGTTGCTTTATGAAAAAAAATCTGGAATTTCTTTGGGGATTCCTCCTGGACTCCCTTTATTAAATCCTCCTGGGATTTTTTCAACGATTCCTCTTGATATTCCGTCGTGGATTCCTCTTGGAATACCTTCGAGGTTTCCTCCTGGGATTCTTTTGGTTATTCCTCTTAGATCTTCTTCGAATTTTCTTCATGAAATTTTTTCAAAAATATCTCATGGAATTACTCCAGGATTCCTGCTGGAATTCCTTTGGGATTTCCTTCTTGAATGTTTTCGGTGATTTCTCCTAGAATTCCTTCGGAAATTTCTCCTGATATTCGAAGATTCTTCCTAGAGTTCTTTCGGGGATTCCATCTTGAATTTCTTTGGATATTCCTCCTGGACTTTCTATGGGGATTCCTCTCAGAATTCCATCGGGGTTTCCTCTTTGAGAAATCCGCTTGTGATTCCTTCGGAGATTCCTCCCGCAATTCCTTCGGAGGTGCCCTCTGGGATTTCTCCTGTAATTTCTTCGAGCATTCTTTCTTGACTTCCTTCGAAGAATCCTTCTAAAATTCAATCGGAGGTTCCTCCTGATATTTTGTCGGGGATTACCGGGATTTCCTCATAAAATTCCATTGGTGATTTCTTTTCGAATTTATCCGGAGATTCCTCCTTGAATTCCTACCGGGTTTCCTCCTGGAATTCCTTCGATGATTTCTCCTATAATTTTATCGGGGATTTCTCTTGGAATTTCTTCGAGGATTCCTGATAGAGTAATTTCGGAGATGCCACTTATTGCTTTTCGGGGGTTTCTCTTATGGGGTTCTTCCGTCGGAAATATGCTCCTAAAATTCCTTCGGAGATTTCTCCTGATAGTTCGTCGGGGATTCCTTCTGGATTTCCTTCGGGATTTCCTCTTGGGATTCCTTTGGCGAAACCTCTTCAAAATTCTTCGGAGATTTCGCTTATAGTTCCTACGGGGACCTCCCACGGAATTTCTCCGGGGGTTCCTCTTAGAATTCCTCTTCCTAGAGTTACTTCGGAGGTTCCTGCTGGAATATCTTATGGGATTTCTCATAGAATTCATACGAAAATTCCTCCTAGTATACTCTCTGGAATATCTCCTGGAATTCCTTCAGAGATTCCTTCTCGATAGCTTTTGTTCATTCTACCTAGAAATTCTTTGGCGATTCCTTCTGGAATATCTTTAGAAATTCCCGCTTGCATTCCGTCGGGGATTTCTCCTGGAATTCTTTTGTAAACTCCAGCTGTAGTTCCCTTGGGATTCCTGCTTGAATTCATTTGAGGAATCCTCTTGGAATTTCATTCGAAGATTCATCCTGGATTTTCTTCTGAAATTCCTCGAAAACTTCAATCAGGGATTTCTTCAGAATTTTCTGCAGGGAACTCTAAAAGAGATTCTTGAACCGCAGAAGTTTCTTCAGGGATTCATACAGCAGTTCCTGCAGAGATACGTCCACAATTTTCTTCATGGATTCCTTCAGGAGTTTCTTTCAGGCTCCTCCCAGAATTCCTTCCTGAAAATATTCGGGGATTCCTTAGTGAAAATAGTGTTACCTAATTATCAAGTTCGATAGCGTCTGAAGGTTTTGAGAAAACAAAACAAAAAGCTTTAGTAAAATCAATGCTTTATTCCTCTTCGTTTGCAATGGAGTAATGCAACATGCATTACACTGAGGATACTGGAAGTGTCTCAATATTCCTTTCATATTACAAATAATTGTCTGCTCCCCAAACATATATAGTATTATGGCTGTTAAAAATTTCAAAAATGTAAACCACGTAAAAACAAAAATGTATAAATCATTTCGGCTCCGTTATGCCCATATGTGAGGCCCGAGTTTTCCAAATAAACGAATAAGTAAAAAAAAAGCCTAATCACTGGTGGCAGGGCGGAGCCGAACAGAAATAAAAAAGGTATTCATTCGAATGTAATAGTAAACATAAATGTCATCAATGGTCATGAAAAAGCTCAGACTGCAAATTACAGTGCGTAATGACAACTTTTTTGCTTTGCCTGTGTTGAAATTATGGTCAAATTTTGGTCACGCCGATTCACACCGCCGCCGCCGCCGAGCAAAATATAGTCGGCGCACAGGTCTAGGGCTCGACTGTATCTTTTCAACTATAATTTAAAACGGCTACGCAGTCCAGAATAAACAAACGTTGTTTATCACTTGTCAAACGTTTCTGCACGGAGTTAGTATCTTCTTCAGGGATAACAAATTTAGTAGTTTTTGGTCTTATGTTTCGTCAAACTGTAACTGTCCTGTTTTTTGTTTGAGGGTACATGACTAAGCTGGTTAGAACTTCTAACGGATTATTGACAACGATCTGCCCACTGCTCCGTATAAATGCAAATAAAATGTATGGAATACTTCTAGAACACCAAAACAAAGATAATATTCCGGTTTGATCAAACTTTGAAACTTAAATCAATACCGTCATAAACAGCATACTACTAATCTGCATACCGCCTGTCAGGTATAGAAACAAACTAATCATGAGTTATGGTTGTTTCTCTCAAAGTTTTATTTCTCTACCTTGTTTCAAAGATCGCACAGAAAAGCAAAGTTCATTAAATGACAAAACTTTTCCTTGTGCAAACCATTTTATGGAACCTTGAAATTGTAACGTCTCAAAGTTGTTGTTTGTCGTCGTTAGTTGTCTTTAATCTCCACTTCGTGAACCAATGTCGTGTACCCGGTAGAAGGACGTTGTTGTCGTCGTCGTCATCGGCTGCAGCCGGGTCCACTACAAAAAAGGGGAAATCAACTTGTGTCGTTTGTCATTTCGTGATGATCCGTTGCTAATTTGCATTGCCCTGCTGCTACCGTCGCGTCGTCGGACGATCAATGGCATCATGCAACTGCCTACAGGAGGTGGATGCGGTGACTTAGTTTCAGCTTCACAAAGGATGAACGATTTTCCACTGGAGCGAGGCATATGTGTAACTTGTTCGTTTGCTGTAGTTTCATTGATGCGTTCTGTAAAAGGAAAACGAGGAAGGAAGTCGCGTTTGCGTTTGTCCAATAGTGCTGTAAATCACAGAGCGCAATGAGAAATAAGAAAGGAATGGGCTATTTGTAATAAATCGTCTGTAACTTTGAGCACTTGTTCTGCATCGTGAGATCAATTGATAATCAGACAAACAGAATCAAGAACGAGGATGGGCGAATCGATGGCCTTAGAAAGATGTCTGAGAATATTTAATTGAAATCAGAAACAGAGTTGGAGGATTTCTTTGTAAATTTGTATGGGGAGTTGAGGGCATAATGGACACTCTAAGCAAATAAAGGCATTTGCATTAGGCCTGTAAAACAGAGAAAAACTTAACATTTTTTCCGTTAGTTAACAACTTCAGCTCATTCCCTAGGTATTTTAATCACTTACAGCAGGTAGAATGTATATATTTCGAAAAAATAATGAATTGTAAACCATGTGTATTTTAGGACTTCAGGAAAGGTACGGTGCGAGATGAACACCCCTGCATATTTTATGCTATGCCTTTGATTATATCGACCAGTTAAATAATTTGCTCACGGAGATTAATACTACAGATATCATACTCCATCTAAGATGTGGCTACAGAACATCAATGTTGATTGAATAAATTTTATGCTTAAATAATCGAATGGATTTTTTTTTTTTGCAATTTCTCGTCGTAATAGGGTGTTTTACCTCAAGCAAATCTGACAGGAAAAGGCCTACTTTCCCACACCAAATTAACAGGAGGAATCCCTAGAAAAGTTTTAGCAGGAATTACTGGATGAATCACATCAAGAATAATTGGAGGAATCTCCCCAAGAATTTCTAGAGGTAATCCAAGAGAAATCTGGGATAAATTTCTCAGAGGAATCCTTGGGCAAATCCCTGGAAGAAGTACATGAGCAACTCCTGGAAGAAACTCAGCAGGCATTCTTTGGGAATTTACAAGAGGAATTTGAGTAAGACAATGTACTGTTCATAGTTGCACTAACGTAAGAACTATACGACACACATAACACGTGACGCGAGACTATCATTCTTACAATAATCAAGACACAAATTAGGATTGTAGGAAACAATAAGTTTTATGTACTTTCTCGCGACGTGTGTTGTGTGTGATTTGAGGACGAATATTTTAAATACTTCCTGTACAAATTCTAAAAGGATCTTCAGCAGAAATCTCTGTGGTCATTCCCGAGCAAAGGCGGATAGTAAAGTGATATCACTTTGATAATAAACTGTGTTATCTGTGTTATCATTTTGCTATTTCTGTTATCAGCTTTTGCAGTTGATGATTAGGGGCTGTCCATTAATTACGTAAGGGAATTTTGGTGATTTTTTGACTCCCCCTCCCCCCCTTGTAAGATTTTTTGTATGAGATCCCAAATATTTTTATATGACGCGTAAGATTTCTCAAACCCCCCCTCCCCCCATAAACCCTTACGTAATTAATGGACAGCCCCTTACCAGATGATAACAAATTTAGTTATCGATAATTTTGGTCTATCGCGATAACATAAAAATAATAAATGATAACAAAACATGTTATCAGTTTCCAAACGCATATTTCAAGGCTTTCCCCAAACTGAGAGTCTGATGAACCTCGAATCTAAAAATAGATTCCGCTTTCCATCTTCAATGCGACTGTAGTACAAAGCGTTGCTTTCAACTACTCTTACTCTGACTGAGTCCCGTTCGTATAAGGGCTATCGGCTGCAACCGGCAATCACTCGATCCGGGTTCGAGACCCACTGGGCGCACCAGTTGAAAACATGGCTTGTGAACTATAATTATCTTTTTTAAATTGCTGACGATGTCGATAAAGTAGATTTTCACTATTTCCGAGAATAAAATAGCTCTGAATGATAACCAATTGATAACAAAACCGGGATTGTAACATAAGGCTGTATTTCAAAAGGCTGAAATCATGGAAGTGTAACATAGGTTGATATTACAACGGCTGAAAATTGAAAAGGCTGAAAATTCAAAAATGCATATATACGTTATAGCACTTCTTCCTTTTCTTGGAGTAACGCCCGAACTGAGGTCGAGCCTGCTTCTCAGTTTGGCATATTGTGTAACAGGCACAAAGATACTCAAGGCCAAAGGGAGTCAAGAAAATTTTCATAAGGTACATCGGGACAAGTTGAAACGAGTGGGACAAGATGAAACACGAAGTTTTGAAATAGATTTCAATACAATTTGGAATTTTATCTTTCGCCAAAAGATCGTTTGAATAAAAAAAACTATGTGTTATGGCATTCAAGTTGTTCACCATTATTAGATAACATCATGTTAACCCGGCTGTTTCAACTTGTCCCGGTGTACCTTAATGAAAAGTTCTTGATCCAAACGCGAATCGTACGCGTAGCCCTCAGCTTTGAAACTGAGCTTATAGTGAAAAGGCTAATGGTGCATTCCAACGAACAAGAACTGATAATATTCATATCGTCAATTCATCCTTCTTTAAACATAGGCTTTTCTTTTGAGTCATGTTGTTTTGGAGATGGTTGTCATTACGGCTACTAAAACAATATCATCAGAGATTTTCCCTTCTTTCCGATTCAGAACTTAGTAATTGAAGCATGTTCTCCCAAAATGGCTTAGTTTGGCCAACCATGAACTAGGGATGGTAGGACGGTCAATCGTCAAGCTCAAGCAAAACCATAAGAGCGCCACGGCTGGGTAATCGACCAACAAGCAAATTTTCAAATAGATCGTAAAATCAATGAATGTATGTAATTATTCCGAACTGGCGTGATCTGTTTGTCTGAGTTGTTATTGTTGAGGTTAGCCTTTAGGCTAGGGCGTTTGAATCACCATTTCAGCCTTCTGTAATTTCAGCCTTTCGTAATTCAGCCTTTTGTTATTTCAGCCTTTCGTAATTCAGCCTTTTGTACGTAGCCAGTTATCAAGCAGCTGTATTTTTTTGACGTTGATAATTAAATGCAATGTTGAAAATATTGTAAATACAATTAGATCTAGTTATCAACTCAACGATAACTTAAT
Source organism: Aedes albopictus (assembly GCF_035046485.1). Lineage (NCBI taxonomy): Eukaryota > Metazoa > Arthropoda > Insecta > Diptera > Culicidae > Aedes > Aedes albopictus. The sequence goes on along the minus strand of NC_085137.1, from coordinate 227,258,418 downwards.
TTCTTAGGGGCTGTTCATAAACCACGTGGTCATTTTTGGGACTTTTCAACCCACCGCCCCCCCCGCCTGATCATTAGTCCATACCAATTTTTTTATTTGTCCATACAAAATGGTCATTGGCCGAACCCCACCTCCCCACCCCCCCTTATGACCACGTGGTTTATGGACAGCCCCATATCATGTTGTTCGAGAAGTAAAGTTGAGTTATCATTAATGTTATGTTGGCTCTTAAATCAACATAAAGGATAACAAACTCAGTTATCAAACGAATGATAACCAGGTAACAGAACTTGTTATCCATGTTATCATTTTGTTATTCGCCTTTGCTCGGGCTCCTAATGGATTTTCTAGATAATTCTGGAATTTCGAGGTATCCGTGGTGAAATATCAGGAGGAACTTCTTGAGAAGAGCAAATTCTTGCTAAGATATCTATGGAGTGATTTCTTACAAGGACTCCAACTAACATTTATTGTGAAAGTAAACGTCAACAAAGCGTCCTCAATACGGCTTGATGCTGAGTTACTGTCAGAGTAGTATATTAAGGGTACCAAGACAGACGTGTCTGGTCAGGTATGCGTGAGTTATTTTTCGTTAGCTTCACCCGAAAAGACCCGAAGCTGAGCCGAAATTTCTTATGGCAAATCCAATCAGCTGTTCTTGGTATTTTTTCAAATCTTGAAACATAACAGAAAAGTAGCAAATACCGTTGATATTTGCTACCAGATCGCATCAGGTGGATGTCTGTTAGTCATTGCCTCATGATTTCCTGCTTTATTTTCACTTTTGGAGAAATTTTGTGTTTTATGGTGCAAAAAGTTTCCATAAAAAATTTCAATCATGAACAGTAATGAACAGTTTTCCATAAGAAATTTCAAAAGTTCACCGAGCAACGGGAAAATTCACCGAGCGTCGGCAGCGCGCCGGACGACGCATTTGCTCACCCTTAATATACCTCCCTGATCTCTGAGTGCCAGTAGCAACTATGACCAGAAAAGAAAAAATATGAGATTCTGTATTGGTGAAGTACGAAGCTATTCGGTTTTGTACAAAATAAAACGTAAATTAAACAAAAATGTCAATTTACCTGTTAAAAAGAGATTTGTTTTGTTAAAGAAGCATGGGTACATCTTATATTGTGGATCCACACCATTTTCACTTCTAAAACATGCTTGTATTTCTGTTGTGGTAAATTTAGTCTAAATAAAGCTTACGTTTTCTGATGTTTATCTTCAATATAACGGTTATTTTCAAGGAAATCAGCCCAAGTTGAGCTTATTTGCCAATTTCCTACCAAATCATCACTAAAATTGTATTGTTTTAGACTTAGTATATCCATTTGGTACAGTACTTGGGATAAAAACTCAAAATTTATTCTTATGGACTCTATTTAGCTACCATAGAAGGAAAAACTTTTCGAACGTTTTTCTTGCGTTCCAGAGCAAACGGATTTCAGCAAACGGAAGTGTACTGCTAGGCTTCCATAAAGAAGTAGAAAATAAGGTTATACTAAACCGTATGCTTTATTTAATCAGTATTATGTGGGTTTTCTATACATGTATTTATTTTTAAAATAACATTCGCAGATGTGAAATAAAATTATATTTTCTAAATTTGTATTTTGTATGAGAACTAGACCTGTGCGCCGCCGCGCCACGCCGCCACCGCCGACACTTTTTGTCTCACGTCGACGCCGACCGAGGTATCGGCGGCGCGCCATACGCCGCTGTTTGTCACGCCGCTGATTTTCATTTTTCACGCCGGTGATCAGTGCACGAACAAAATTAAGTTAACATAAAGTTGAGATAAAAAAAATGTCACGTTTACTATCATAAAAGTTTGATTACAATAACTGATTTTTTAACTCTTAGAACACACATTCACATCTCTCCAGAAGTTTTTTCTTGCAGAAGGATTCAGTGATTGCTCCAGGAGATCCTTCTAGGATTCCTCCAGAAAATTCTACAGAGATGCCTCCAGGATGATTTTTTTAGAAGAATTCTCAGGAAGATCTCGACAGAAGTAACTTCAGAAATTCATTTAGAGAATTCAAAGATGCCTCCTAGAGATACATCAGAGATTCATCCAGAAGAAGATCCTTCAGGGATTCTCATAGGAGGTCCTTCAGAGATTAGTCTGAGAGTTCCTTCATGGATTCCTTCAGAAGTTCCTTCAGGAGTTCCTACAGGAGTTTCTTTGGGAACTAGTCTAGTAGTTTCCTCAGAGATTCCTCCAGGAGATCCTTAATAAATTCCTAGAATTTATTCAAGAATCCCTCCTGAAATTTCTTCGGAGATTCCTCTTGGAAATACTTCGGGATGCCTAGAGATTTTTTTTTCAGAGATTCTTTCAGGAGTTCTTTTAACCCTAAAAGGGATACCTGGGGTCCATTGGACTCCAGGCGCCTTTCAGAGCTCGTCTTTGATGGAACACACTCAGCGAGGTGACAAAACTGAGGTCATGAAGGTATCCCTTTTAGGGTTAAGGATTGCTCTACAAGTTCCTTCGGTGATCTCTCAGGGATCTCCCTAATAGCTCCAGGAGGATTCAGGGATGCCTCCAGGTGTTTATTAGGAATTTTTTCAGAAGTTCCCTAAGCTATTTCAACGGGAGTTCGTTCATGTATGCTTCCAGAAGTCCCTTTAAAGAGTTTTTTAGGAGGATTCATAAATGTCACCTGGAGATCCATCAAGATTCCCGGGATTCCTTCTTAAGTACCTTTAGAAATATCAACAGGAGTTCTTTCCAGAAATTCCATCAGAGATTGCTCCAGGAGTTTCAGGGATTCTTGCAGATGTTTCTTCAGAGATCCCTCCTGAATTTCTTCAGGGATTCCTACAGAAGTTCCTTCAGAGAATCTTATACGAAGATCCAAGGACACCTTCAGGGGAATTCAGGGATTACCCCAGAAGTTTATTCAGGGATTCCTACATAAGAGTTCCTTCCAATATTACTTCAGGATTCCTTAGGGGATTTCACGAGAAGTTCCATTAGTAATTCTTCCAGGGATCGCTCTTGGGGTTCCTTGAGATTGTAGGTTAAGATTGAGATTTCTCCAGGAAGATTCACGGATGCCTCCAGGAATTACATCAGAGATTTCTCCAGAAGCTCAATCAGAAATTCCTACAGGAGTTGCCTTAGAGAATCTTGTAGGAGTTTCTTCATTAATTCCCTTAGGGTCGATTTCTTCACCCTGGCTTAAGCGTTAAACCAGGTTTAACTATATGGGTAAGCCTGGCTTACCGGTTAAGCCGAGGTGAAGAAATCGGCCCTTAGGGTTATAACTGGGCATATCTCCAAGATATTCTTGAGGGATCTTTCATGGAGTTTCCACAAGAATTCCTCAAGGAAAGATTCGCTGAAAATCCTTCGACGATTCCGCCTGGAAATCCTTTGGATATTTTTACCAGAATACTTTCAAGCATTCTCCTGAAATTCCTGCAAGGATTTCTCCTGCAATTTTTTCGGAGATTCCTCCTTCAGTGGTACCCCTGGACTTCCTTCGAGGATTCCACCTGGCCTTTTTTCTGGAATTCATTCGGGAATTCCTCTGGAATTCCTCCGGAAATTCTTCCTATATTTTCCTTCGGGGTTTCCTCCTAGACTTCCTTCGTGGATTCCTCCGGCAATTCTTTGGGGGATTTCTTCTAATATTCCGTCAATTTTCTTTGGTGATTCCTCTTAAAATTCCTTCGGAGATTCCACCTGGATTTCTTATGGAGTTCCTCCTGAAATTTCTTCGGGGTTTCTTCCTGGAATTTCTTTGATGGTTTCTCTTAGAATTCCTTCAGAGATTCCTTCTGGATTGGTTCAGGTATTCCTTATGGAATTCCTTCAGGAGCCTTTCTGAAATTCCTTAAGGGGTTTCTTCTGGAATTGCTTCATTGATTTCTCCTAGAATTCCTTCGGGGATTCCTCCTGAAAATCCTTCGAGTATTCCGCTTGAAAATGCTTCGGAAATTCCTCCCAGATTTTCTGCAGGCGCTCCTTCTGGGGTTTCTGCATTGGTTTCTCCTGTATGTTCTTCGGGGATTGCTCCTAGAATTCCTTCAGGAATTCTTTCAGGGATTCCTTCGGGTATTCCTGCTGGACTTCCTTCAGGGATTTCTCCTGCGCTTCCCTCGGGGACTCCTCCTGAAATTCCTTCAGGGATTCCTCCTGGATTTCATTCGAAGATTCCTCCTTAAAACCCTTCGGGGATTCTTCCTAGAGTTCCTTCAAGGATTTCTCCTGGAATTCTTTCGGGAATTCCTCCGGAACTTTCTTCGAGGATTCCTTCTGAAATTTCTTCGGGGATTCCTCCTGAAACTTCTACGAGAGCTTCTCTTAGAATTTCTTCGGAGATTCTTCCTGGAATTTTTTCGGTTTTTCCCCTTGGAATTCCTGCGGGAACTCCTCCTAGAATTATATCAGGGGTTTCTCATTGAATTCCTATGAGGGTTCCTACGAGAATTCCACCTGGATATATTTCGATGATTCCTCCTAGAAATACTTTGAGGATTTCTTATCGATTTTTTAAAAATCTGAAATTTCTTTGGGGATACCTCCTGGACTTCCTTCATTAAATCCTTCTGGGATTTTCGGGGATTCCTCTTGATATTCCGTTGTGGATTCCTCCGGGGTTTCCTTCTGGAATTACTCCAGGATTCATTCTGGAATTCTTTTGGTATTTCCTTCTTTAATTTCTTCGGTGATTTCTCCTAGAACTCCTTCGGAAATTTTTCCTGGTATTCGTCGATTCTTCCTTCTTGAATGTCTTTGGAGATTCCTCCTGGACTTCCTATGGGGATTCTTCTTAGAATTCTTCCGGAGTTCCACTTTGAAGAATCCGCTTGTAATTCCTCCCGGAATTCGTTCGGAGGTGCCCTCTTGGATTCCTGTAAGGATTTCTCCTGTAATTTCTTCGGGGATTCTTTCTAGACTTCCCTCGAGGGTTCCTCGTAAAATGCATTGCAAGGTTTCCTCCTGGAATTCCTTCGGTGATTCTTCCTAAAATTCCATCGAGAAATTCTCCTGAAATTCTGACGGGGATTTCTCTTGGAATTTCTTTGGAGATTCCTCCTATAGTAATTTCGGGGATTCCTCTTAAAATTCCTTCAGGGGTTTCTCTTGAGGGGTTCTTCCTTCAAGGATTCTTCTTAAAATTCCTTAGGAATTCCCTCTTGGGATTCCTTTGGTGATTCCTCTTTAAATTTCTTCAAAGATTCCTCCTGGAATTCTTTCGGGGATCCTGTTTCGGAAATTCCTCTTAGTATTCTCTCAGAAATTTCTCCTGGAATTCCTTCTCGCTATTTTTCGTTGATTCCTCCTAGAAATCCACTGGGGATTCCTCTCGAATTTCTTTTGAAAGTCCCGCTGGGATTCCGTTGGAGAATACTCTTGAAATTCCTTTGGAAATACTTGCTGTAATTCCCTTGGGATTCCTGCTTGAATTAATTTGGGGAATCTTCCTGGATTTCCTTCTGTAGTTGCTCGAATACTTCAATCAGGGATTTGTTCAGAATTCAGAATCTGTGGTTCTTTGAGAGATTCCTGCAGAAGATTCTTCAGGGTTTAAAACAGCAATTTCTGCAGAGATTAGTTCAGAATTTTCTTCATGGATTGCTTCAGGAGTTTCTTTCAGGCTCCTCCTAGGATGCCTTAGTGTAAATAGTGTGACCTTATTATCAAGTTTGATTGCTTCTGATGGTTCTGAGACAACCAAACAAAAAAATTTAGGATACCGGTAATGTTTCAATATTCCTTTCCAATTATAAATATTTGTTATCCATAACCACGAAACAGCCGCGAGTACTACGGCTCCCCAAACTATTAGTATTATGGCTGTTGACAATTTGAAAAATGTAAACAACGTAAAAACAAAAATGTATTATACATTTTATTAAATCATTTCGGCTCTGTTATGTCCATGTGGCGCCCAAGCCTTCCAAACAAACGAATAAGTAAAAAAAGTGTCTCAGTAGGTCTAATGGCAGTGATGAACCCGAACAGAAATAAAAAAAATGTAATGTAATAGTTAATGTCATCAATAATGGTAATGTTCTTTGCTTTGCCTAGGTTGAAATATGGTCAAATTTTGGTCACGCCGATTCACGCCGCCGCCGCCGCCGCCGCCGAAAGCTGCCACCGGCGTGACGCCGATGACTCCGCCGTCGCCGGCCAAAAATGGCCCTCACGCCGCCGCCAAGCAAAATATAGTCGGCGCACAGGTCTATGAGAACTTATTGGACACAGTGTATATGATGTACGAGAAGCTTCCATATCATCAAAGCTCTTTTCTCGGCTCCTACAAAACCACTAACTGAATTACATCTTGAGAAGCCGCTTTTTCAACCTCTTCACAGTTGTTAAATAAAAGTTATACGGCATCCCTAAATTAATCGATTAAATATAATTAGGTTATGGATGCCGTGACGCAATACATGTGGAACTGAATTTATCGCTTTTAAAATTGAATAATTAAAATACCTGCCGCTACTTGGAATCAAACTCCCGATCTCCGTATCTACTGGTCCCGATGATGTCCTCGCTGCCACACTGCTATGTATAAATAGCATAGAAAATAGTCCGTTTTCATAACTGTGCCACAAGAAACCATATCCAACTTCATCTTGCTGCAAAAGCTTGTGAAACGTCAAATGCAACAATGTTTACATTAAACAAGCTGGGTGGTGGTAGCGCCAACAGGTTCTTCATCACAGCTTCTAGCTGAAAGTGTGTGCAAGCCTGCAAGCCTCATGGAAGCCTCCAATCCTCTCATCACGGTCGAGCCCCTCCTGCCAGCGACCAGCAGCCATCCCGGTCCCGTGTATGAGTATTAGCGTGGGACACAAAAATACATTTTACTCCTGTACACTTTTTGAGTTCCATTTTGGTCCCATATCAACTGTGCAAAATTTCAGATCGATCGGAGAAACTATATTTTAGCGCCAGCCATTTTAAGTTTTCATACGATTTAGTATGGGGAAAACCACTGTTTCAAAGAAAAATCGCCACAGGTTGCCCCTTAACCCCTAAAAATAAATCGACGAATGATTTCTGTTGGAAATTTTACAAGGAACCAACCCTCCGAAGACTGCAAAGCGATCTGAGGCATGTGGAAAAAGTTATTGACTGAAAACCGAATGGCATGCAAACGCTGTTTAACATGTAAGGAATAACAATAAATAATAAAATCTCGTTATTTTATCGATCGGGTGGGGCCTAATAACTTTTTCCACGAACGTCGCATCGGTTTGCTGTCTTCGGAGGTCTGATTCCTAGTGAAGTTTTCTACAGGAATCATTCGTCGACTTATTTTTAGGGATCTAGGGGTGACTCCTAGCGATTTTTCTTTGCAGGAGTAAAATTTCCCCATAGTAAATCGTATGAAAAACTAAGAATGGCGGGCGCTAAAATATAGTTTTTCCGATCGATCTGGAATTTTGCACAGTTGATATGGGACCAAAGTGGAACTCAAAAAGTATACAGGAACTGGAGTTTTTCCATTTTTTGTATTTTCCCATATAAACCGTGTACCAGGCTAATGAGTATGGAGAGGGGGTCTTCCGAACCTTCCAAGCAGGCAAGTACAAATGCAATCCGAACAACTTCCTTCCAATAGAGTTCGATGTTTCCAGAGGTACGACGTCATCCGTTTCTAATTTCGATTTAAACCAACGTTCCCATCGATATCACATGCCGACTACAGCTAACCTGCCCACAACACGACCTTCACCACCGGGATGCACGCCTGTTAGCCCCATGGGAGCCCCTAAGCCCCTCGTCGCAGTCGAGCCCTTCCTGCCAGCAACCCGCAGCCATCCCGGTCCTGCGTACGAGTGTGGTGAGGGGGCTTTCCAACCTGTCCCCGCAGGCAAGTATTCGTGCATTGAGAACATTAGCGTCCCGTTAATTTCTACCGATTCCAGCGACACGAATCACCGCAGCGACCGCGACGTTCCTGCCTCACTATCGGCAGCTCCATCAGCTATGCCAGGATCAGGTTTGTCACTGTACTACCAGAATGTTCGAGGGATGCGCACTAAAATCGCTCGTCTTCGTCTGCTGTTGACCAGTTGCGATTACGATGTGCTTGTGCTCACCGAAACCTGGCTCCATGATGACATCTGTAGTGCAGAACTTGCTACCAATTACACGTTCTTCCGATGCGACCGCAGCACAGCAAGCAGCCAACATACACGAGGTGGTGGTGTTCTGATCGCTGTGAAGGATCCCCTCCGCTGTGAAGTGTTCCCATTGCCCAACTGCGAACAACTTGAGCAAGTTGCCGTTCGAATCAGGTTAGGTCGCCAATCACTTTACATCGTTACTATTTATATCCCCCCTAAGTCAACCGTTGATCTGTACTCTGCCCATGCAAACGCAGTGCAGCATCTCGTAAATAGTGCATCGGCGAAAGATATTGTTGTGTCGTTAGGTGATTTCAATCTTCCAAAGTTACATTGGCAGTGGGATGACGAGCTGAACGGGTTTATTCCCTCGAACGTTTCATCGGAGCAGGAACAGTCTCTCGTCGAATCCTTGTTCTCTATCGGTATGCGGCAAATCAACAGCATCGGAAACATCAATAGACGACTCCTCGATCTGGTCTTCGTTAGTCTGCCTGAGCTCCTTGATCTAGTTGAACCTCACGTGCCTCTTTTACCCATTGACGATCACCACGCGCCCTTCGTTTTACTTATTGACGTGAGCGAAACTGTTCCAGCCATGCTTGAAGAGGATATTGACAGTACCGGCTATGACTTCAACAGGTGTGATTTTGATCAATTGAAATCAGCTTTCAGGGAGGCTGATTGGAGCTTTCTCACGCAGTGCGGAACGATTGATGCATTATCTACCGCATTTTACGACAGGATGTTCGAGATTTTCAACGAATACGTACCACGCAAACGACGACGTTCGCTTCATTCAGCTTACAACAAACCTTGGTGGACTGCTGAGTTGCGGAATTTTCGTAACTTACTGAGGAAGGCTCGTAAACGATTCTTCCTCTCTAAATCGGAAGCCGATCGAATCGCTCTTGGAGAAGCTGAGTCAACCTACAAATCTCTTCTGCAATCTACCTACAACGGTTACATATCAGGGATTCAAGCCAGCGTCAAGCAGGACCCTAATCGTTTCTGGGATTTCGTGAAATCACTGAAATCCTCGGCTCGCGTCCCTTGCAACATTAGCTACAGCGAAAACCGGGCTAGTTGTAATGGTGAAGCCGCTAACCTTTTCGCCGAATTCTTCGAGAATGTTTTCTGCAAATCGTCTTCCGTACCTCGCCAAGACTGTTTTTCGCATATCCTTTCGTACAATATCAACTTTCCAGTTATCCAGTTTTCTCCGGAAGATGTGCTCAATGACTCCAAGAAAGGATCCGGAACGGACGGCATACCACCACTGCTTCTAAAAAAGTGCGCAGCTGAACTCGTAATCCCTATAACACTTCTCTTCAATCGATCGCTTAGTGAAAGGACATTCCCTTCCGCTTGGAAAATTGCAACCATCGTTCCCATTCACAAATCAGGAAATGTGAACCAAGTTGAGAACTATCGTGGTGTATCCATTCTATGTTGCTTGAGCAAAGTTTTTGAAAAGCTGATGCATAATGTTCTCTACACTGTTGCCGCGCCTTTAATCTCTGAAAACCAACACGGTTTCATGAAACGCCGCTCAACGTCAACTAACCTGATGTGCTACGTTCCTTCACTGATTAACGAAATGGAAGCTGGAAGACAAGTGGACGCAGTGTACGTCGACTTTGCAAAAGCATTCGATACGGTGCCTCATATTTTGATAATCGAAAAACTCAAACGCATCGGCTATCCTGACTGGCTTTCGGAATGGGTCTTCTCGTATCTCACCGGTCGTTCGGCACACGTAGCTGTCAACTCTGCAAGGTCCCGTCAACTTTACATTACATCCGGAGTTCCTCAAGGCAGCGTGTTGGGTCCACTGTTATTAACCATATTTATAAACGATTTGTGCTTACTCCTTTCATCGTTCAAACTTTCGTTTGCCGACGACCTCAAATTCTATCGCGTAATATGTTCGCCGGCCGATTGCGACGCTTTGCAAGAGGACATCAATGCCTTATTGGTATGGTGTAGCGACAATGGTATGCGTGTCAATCACGCAAAATGTAAAGTCATATCCTTCACTCGCGCAAACAATCCCGTTCGTCACCAGTACAGCATAGAATCTGCAAACCTGGAGCGTGTTACCTCTATCTGTGATTTGGGAGTTACTCTTGATGCTATGTTACGGTTCAATCAGCACGTGCGAATTACTACCGCTAAAGCCTTCTCAGTTCTAGGGCTAATCCGGCGTCATGCCTCTGAGTTCACTGATATCTACGCCTTGAAAACACTCTATTGCAGTTTAGTGCGAAGCATCCTAGAGTATGCTGCCCCTGTCTGGTCTCCTTATTACGCCGCACCGACACTATCCATTGAACGCGTGCATAAAAAATTCATTCGTTTTGCGCTACGCTTACTCCCTTGGAATGACCCGAACAATCTCCCTGACTACTCAGATCGTTGTAAATTGATTAGCTTGGAACTGCTGTCGGTTAGACGTGTAGAGTTGCAACGTCTTTTTGTCTTTGACATTCTAACCGGTACCATTGATTGTCCTACTCTTCTAGAACAAATTCCTTTTTACGTTCCTCCGCGGCAACTTCGACATATCCCCATGTTCGTTGTCCCTTTCCACCACTCTAATTATGGTTATAATAATCCAATTGTTTCTTGTATTCGCGCATTCAATGTTGTTTCTGAAGAATTCGACTTCGATATGTCCAAAACTGTTTTTAAAAATCGATTAAGAAGAATTGTTTAGTTTTAAGTAATTGTAAATTAGTATTAAGGAGTTCAGTCTGTACGATTTTTTTTTCGAAGACGGTGAATAATAATAATAATAATAATAAACAGCTACGAAGCGTTACTATTTTGTGTATTTGGCAACATTACAAAACGTACTGTATAAATAAAAACAGTTGTTTTATTGTCTGCGGCTCTTATTCGATTTGCACATCTTCCGGTAAATCTTCCGGAGTTGGATTAAAGTGCAATAAAAGCAACCCAAAAAATTTCACAACACAGAGATGGCTAGCTGTGAAGTATTGGTTCTTCTTCTTCTTGCCGTAACGTCCTCATTGGGACAAAGCCTGCTTCTCAGCTTAGTGTTCTATGAGCACTTCCACAGTTATTAACTGAGAGCTTCCTCTGCCAATGACCATTTTGCATGCGTATATCGTGTGGCAGGCACGAAGATACTCTATGCCCAAGGAAGTCAAGGAAATTTCCTTTACGAAAAGATCCTGGACCGACCGGGAATCGAACCCGTCACCCTCAGCATGGTCATGCTGAATACCCGTGCGTTTACCGCCTCGGCTATATGGGCCCTTGAAGTATTGGTGTAGTAGCTATATATCCCGCTTAAAGTTTGTTTTGACAATAATGTTTACATCAGACAAGCCGTGTTGGTATTCCTACAGTTTCTTTATTACAGCTTGTAGCTGCGATGATGTCGCATAACGGCCTTCAAAGCACTGCTGGTTTGTTGATTTGTCAGTACTACGAATTGTACTGTATAGCAGCAGCTTTTTTGTTAGTGGGGACTCCTTTTTCAGTTGTTCAAGTTTTCACATCTTCCGGGTAATCTCCCGGAGTTGAAATAGAGTGCAGTTAAGGCAGCCCCAATAACAAGTGATTGATTCCTGAAAACCGGGTTTTGCAGCCGTGTGTTAGCTTATGGTTTATATTTGACTATCTTCCCTTTTATTCAGCGTTGACTGCTTCAATTCGATGGTTACACAACATAAAGCAAAGGACTGAAGCTTATAGCGCTGAAAATGTTAGTTGGGACTAACTGGATTTACGGAAACTTGGTGTTTTTTCGGCTTTCAGTTACAGAACAGATTTGGAATACCTAATCAACGCTTTTCTGTGACTGAAAGCCGAAAAAAAAACAAATTTCTCCGGAGGTTTCTTCAAGTATTCCTATAGAAACCCTTTCTGTAATTCTTTTAAGTATTTCTTCACAAATTAATCTTTTGATTTCTCCAGAAATTTCTCCAAGGATTCCTTTAAAAGTTTATTTAAATCAGCAGAGATTCCGAAAAACAGAAAACAAGAATGAATCCAGTGACCCACCGCAAAAAACATCAAACACAGGGATCACCCAACGTTCTCAGTCCACTTTTTCAAACTTGACATGTACACGATTATACTGTAAAAAAGTTAATTCCATTTAGTATTCGCTGAATGTTAGTTCAATTGCGCTGTCTCAAACCGACACGAGGTAAACAATAAGGTTTGGTTTATTTTTTTTTTTTTCAAAAACTTTTAACATGTTAGCGCTTTCTAATATCGCACATAATTATGAATACGGCAGTATTTTATTTAATTTTTCCCATTACTAGAAATCGTGTGATTAATAAAAATACTGAAATCCCTACAAGAAATTGCAAAACTTATAGCGGTTATTATTCCAAAATATGTGAAGGTGTAGAAAGATTCAATTCATTTCAATATTGGGCAGAATGAAGTACGCATGGAACGATTTTCATACAAAATGCCCAAGGTTGGAGCTCTGATTCTTTTCTTCTAGTGCAGAGATTGAGTTCAAGTTTTAATTGAACAATAATACTCTTGATGATTGATAAGAAGTTAGACTATTCCGTGCAATATTTTGAAAGTTATTGCAGATTTCTAATTTTGGAAAAAATCGCAAAATTTTGATTTTGCAATAATTCCGAAATTCGAACATTTAAGACTAATATGTTCTTCTACAAAGTTGATCAGTCTAACGAAACAGATATCTTTTCTTGACAAACTCTTCACTTAAAACAGGTTTTGCACGGGATTATCTTATTTTTGTCGCGGATCAAACTTGAAGTTATTATGAATATCCAGTTAAAATTTAGGATCAATCGGTGTACCAGAAACTGATACCCAAACCCTCAAACTTGAGCATTTTGTATGAAAAACAGCCAATGCGCACTTTAATCTGCCCAGTACTGTAGGTAGTACTGAACTTTTTTTCAGTATCAAAAAGAAGATTTCTTACGAAAACGTGAGGCAAAACAGTTTTGAAAAATAGCAGGAGTATATCGAAACGAAAGAAAATTCTCCGAATTGTCTGAAGAAGCTTTTTACACGTCATGGGAAGTAAAAAAATAATCACAAGGAAATTTTCTTCTAAAATGTGTGAGTTTGCAAGTACACATTATCCTTATCCTTATGCATCACCTGAGAACAACTCGCTGACGTTGTACACGGTTTGAGTCAAAATGACCCTAATGCGCAAGATGAGTTAAGGGGATACATAGGTTGAGGTGCGTGAAAATAGGGAAAACTTGAGCTTGAGCTTCAGCTTGAGAACATGAAAAAAATAGTACTAATTACCAAAAGTAAAATCATTTCTGAATAAACATGTTTTCTATAAAGATGTTTGCCGTGACTATGTTCACAGTCCAACGCACAGCTCGACTGAAAGCACAACCCCAAAATAAAACCATTACTAGAGAGCCTTGTGATGTCTTTAAACGAATAGTATATCAAGACGCCGCTTTTTTTAAATGTTGGTTGATCGCTAATGAATAAATAGCTTATAAATAGGACGCGGAAAACGCTATATATTGTCTCCAACTGCTTGAATATCTATGAAAATTTGACACATCATTTTTAAGAACCCACTCAGTCGGGTCTCCTATTAGACGCTGTCACCCACTTTACGCCCACCGCGTTTAACAGGCTCTCCTAACCAATTTAGTTATTTTTTGTATGTGATGAGTCTATAGTAAGCACTAACTGAGCTGAAAAAAATCAGCTGGATTGGATGCGAGACAGTTGAGAAATTGCGTCTTATAGGAGACTCGACTCTACATACTTAGTTACTCAGTGAGTAGTTTAGAGTTTAGACTAACCCCGAGAATTTGTTTTCCCATAGGTTGTTGAGATTACAGTGCAATTTTAGCGTAATACTTTTTTTTCCAAGAGAGTAGAATACTCAAAATCAATGAATTTGAAGATAGATACCTACTTTTTTAACTGTTGATGAAAGTTGCAATTATTTTTAATGGAAACTGAACAAATTTTCAAAGACACATGGTTTTAATAACGATAAATAGAAATATATGAATTACAACTTGATGATAAATGTGACAAAGAGTATTTGAAGCTTTTTGGTTTATTTGAACTGAATGCAAACACCTGATACAATCGATCGAGAACAGCTATGGCAGATTATGCACGAATACGGATTCCCGGATAAACTGATACGGTTGATCAAGGCGACGATGGATCGAGTGATGTGCGTAGTTCGAGTATCAGGGACACTCTCGAGTCCCTTCGAATCTCGCAGAGGGTTACGGCAAGGTGATGGTCTTTCGTGCTTGTTGTTCAACATTGCTTTGGAGGGTGTAATAAGAAGAGCGGGGATAAACACGAGTGGGACGATTTTCACGAAGTCCGTTCAGCTGCTTGGTTTCGCCGATGATATTGATATTATTGCTCGTAAATTTGAGACGATGGCGGAAACGTACATCCGACTAAAGAGTGAAGCCAGGCGAATCGGATTAGTCATTAATGTGTCGAAGACAAAGTACATGATGGCAAAGGGCTCCAAAGAGGAATCACCGCGCCCGCCACCCCGAATTCATATCGACGGTGATGAAATCGAGGCGGTTGAAGAATTCGTGTAGGGGTAGGCGGGGCATAATGAGCAGCTTAAGCATTTTGCTACCAAATCCAGTAAATTAAGTGCAACCAATGTGTAATTTTAACGTTAATCCTCATTTGAACCTTAACTGACAAAAGCTAATCGCTGAAATTCCGAATAAAGTTTTAAATGTTGTAGAATTTAATGTTTTTAAAAACGTATAAAATCGCGAGTTGCGTTTTGGGGGTGGGGCATAATGAGCACCCTAGGTGGGGCAGGATGATCAATATCAGTTTTGTACACAATCAAATGCTAATTGACTATTCTTGTCAATGATAAAGCATACCTGCAACAATCAATGAAAATTAGAAGGGATTACTGGGTTTAATTTGTAGGGAACTGTGGGGTTCCATAGAGTCTTCTATTGAGGATTTTTGAAACGGTGATAATATACAGATACTGAAATTTTAAAGCTAATAAATTAAAAGTTACAGACAAAATCTTACTATATGCATCAAAACTAGAGAAAACCAAAATTAAAATTTGTTTTTTGAAGATGTTTACCATTTTTATTATTTTTTCACTAGTTGCTTATTCTGCCCCACCCTACTATCATCTCTTTGAAGCATATTTTTTCAACTAAATAATTATATAAATAGTTGAAAAGTGTTACAAATACATTTCATTGGCCTAGGGAATATCAAAAAAATCGATAGATGCCCACTAAGTTGTGATTTCGATACCCAAAACCTTATTTTAGGTCACCTGATTCTTATAATATTTTCCCAGTACATGACCACTTTACGCATTTTGATTATTTTTTCAAGGTAAACGGATTTTTCGACTAATGTTTTGTCATCAACTTATTGGATTTTAGATAATAAGGCTACAATCAAGCAATTTGTTTTGTAAATTTGAAGATTTACAATGAAAATACAAGGTGCTCATTATGCCCCACCTGCTCATTATGCCCCGCCTACCCCTACTTGGGTTCACTGGTGACCGACGACAACGACACCAGCAGAGAAATTCAGAGGCGCATTGTGGCAGGAAATCGTGCCTACTTTGGACTCCGCAGAACTCTACGATCGAATAAAGTTCGCCGTAACACGAAGTTAACTATCTACAAAACGTTGATTAGACCGGTCGTCCTCTATGGGCACGAAACATGGACCCTACGTGCAGAGGACCAACGCGCCCTTGGAGTTTTCGAACGGAAGGTGTTGCGTACCATCTACGGCGGAGTGCAGATGGAAGACGGGACTTGGAGAAGGCGAATGAACCACGAACTGCATCAGCTGCTGGGAGAACCAACCATCGTCCATACCGCGAAAATCGGGAGGCTACGGTGGGCGGGTCACGTCATCAGGATGTCGGATAGCAACCCGACTAAAATGGTTCTCGAGAGTCATCCGACCGGTACAAGAAGACGTGGAGCGCAGCGAGCTAGGTGGGTCGACCAAGTGGAGGACGATCTGCGGACCCTACGCAGATTGCGGAACTGGAGGCATGCCAGCCATGGACCGAGTGGAATGGAGGCGGCTACTATGTACAGCAGAGGCCACCCCGGCCTTAGCCTGACTGGTAAGGTAAGTAAGCAAACACCTCAAACTCAAACCAATTTTACTCTTGGATCTCCTTATCAAAATATGATATTATTGAACTTATATCCTCGACTCGAGTAATTGGTATACCAACGATGGCATTCGAGAGTAGCACAATGTGCTGAGTACGTACTTACCTGTATCCACAATTTAGTATGAAAGTGCACAGATCGAAAATATTCCACTAGAAAGTTAACGAAAGCGAGTCCATTGAATAGCTGAAATAGTTAGCTTTGTAAATCTATTATTCGCCACAGTATAACGTCTCCAATACTTACTAGAAAGATCCACGAGCACTTAACCCATTCGATACAAGTCGAGATCGCTGATTTTAGCACTTTCACAGAAATTTCCATCGAGAACCGACATTGAGCCAAGAATTCAAAAACGTCGCTCTGATATCCAGTCGATATCCAACGAAGTTACTAAATTCTGGCGAAATTCGATGAAAACTTACATTTACTACGAATAAAACGCAACCGATTCCACACTTCGCCCACGGCTAATTGAAGGACGATGCACGTTGACAACATACGTGGGCAACAGAAATAAACCCATATTAGACTTAGAGCGAGGGTAATGAGCAACACAGGCACAGGCACTTTCCTATTAGCTTTGCGTTCTTCGTCCGAGCTTCGTTTTAGCTAGTTACTTTCCCTAGATCAATAATGTTTTCTTTCGAAATGAACTGATTCAGGCCGAAGTTACATATAAAATATTAGTGTATTTTCTTTGATCCATTTCACAGAAACATTCAACTGCATTTCCTTATGTGAACTTAAAAATGTTTTACCTATAGAGATGATAGAATTAGGATGAATACATAAACAATTTACACCTTCGATGTTGGAAACATTTCCTATGAACAAGCTCTTTATATGTTAAATACGACATTAAATACAATAATTCTATGTGTTTCTATGGCAGCAACATTATCTTACGATAAGCTCTTATTTATTTGTCAGAAAATGTTCAAATAACAGGAACGACACTGAAAACGTTGGTTGGCAGTGGTAAGCATTATTTTGTTCGTTCTAAATAAATACTTAACGTTATTCAACAGAGTTATGACTTGAATGTATTTTACAAGACTTTCGCGGTAAGAACACATGGTTTGTTTCATTTGTTCTACTAATAAAATAATAATCAAAGGCTTAGGATCGGTGGTTTGTACGCATACGTTTCTATCATACATTGAGAAAGCGTCCAAGAAGGCACATCGACGTTAATTTTTTTTTTTCTTCTTTCGTTGGCTAACCTATAGCGCAATACTAAACATACACAGGAAGGAAGCCTCTCGGAGCATTTCGTTACGTTTATACAGATTATAAGTATTAAGTTTTTTGGTATGTCAGAGTTCCTCGGAGCTTCGGACGATGATCCGCCGAAAATTGGAGGCAATTTTCACTACAACACTTGCAACTACTCTTATTAAGTAAGCGTAATGGCTTGATGATGAATGTTCTACTATTTACAGGCACAAATATGCATATATGCCGTCGTGGTCGATGCGAGCTCCTAGTTAACAGCCAGACACTCGCTCAGTAACACATTATGAAGGTTGTCCATATCGGTCCAATCTTTTCGTTCGTTTCGAATCACCACATTTCGAATGCAGCCCTTGAAGTTTTCGCGTAGGAGGAGCGTCCCACTGGGTGCGGTGTCTGGAAAATTGGTTTCATTGAGAAATTCTAGAACACTTCACAAAAAATTTAGTTAGTCTTACCAGGAAGCCCTCCAATGTAGAGAGGTGCCTTAGTCGCTACCCTTCGTAGGACGTCGTTGGATTGCACCAGTAGAGTGTTCGGTGGATAATCGTCCACTCGAAGCACTATCTGGTGGTCTTCGTACAAGGCGGACACGTTGTGCCACCGATTGTCACACAGGGTGTACTTGGAAGGAAGTGTGCTTTGTACCCGGATGGGATATCCGTCACCAACATCGATGGAGAGAATTACCTGAAAAAATTGAACGAAAGTTTCGTTTGAAGATTACAAGTTCTGTCATAAAACAAACTTTTATGAGTTGTGATCGTCGTTTTGGTTCTGTTTTTGTGTTTGCAGATGAATGGAAAATAAATTCGACGCATAAAAAAGAATGGCTACTTCATCAAGTCTACTTGGTGGAGGATATTGTAAAGTGGAAGCTGCACTACAGAAAACACAAAAAAACGGGGTCATAGGCTTAGGAATGACGAATGTTTTCTTACATATATCACCATGAGGCATGTCGGACTTCGGATACAGAGATATATCTTCACAACGCGACTACTCGGTGTGGAGTTACGAATAGGAATGAATTTTATTTTACTTGACACTTAAGAACTAAGTTTTGAGTACAGCAGAAAATAGGAAGTAGGTAGGTTAAACAAGAATGGCAGAACGACGCGCTAGAGTTGTTTGGTAAGCTACTCGAGTCTTGCATATGCGTGTAATTTATTGCGCGCATATGGAAGCACTTTAAGAAGGTTATGGAAACAAGGAAAAGGTTTCGTTACTGACTGCATGTTTTGGTAGGCAAAGAATTTGGATGGAGGTTTCGGGTTTTTTGTGTCACGCTGAGAAAGTGTTTAATTTATGACGGAAAGTTATATTGTTTTATGATGAAGTCCGAGAAATGTTGAAACGAGATTTGTGGGAGAACTGTGCCACGACACCTCCCTCCTTAGGAAGAATGGTGTAACCATTCTAAATTTTGAGACAAATTATAGGCTTTATGCGGTCGTTTTAGCATTCTGTTATTCTTGATTTTTCAGGATTTTTGCTTAATTAATCTTGTTCGATGGACTTTCAAAATATTAGCAGTTGTTTGATGTTTTATAGTAGCATTTGATTCGTCTAGATCTATTATTATATAGGGACCATCTTGTACAATATCTAATTTTCTTCTATTTTCCAATTTTAAATACACTTTATCTCCAATGCTCAATTTTGTTGGTGTTACATCTTTATTTGCTTCTTCTGTTCTTGATAGTTTGACATTCTCGATTTTTCTTAGGATTTCATTGTGTATAAGCTGTAGTTTATATCTTATTTCATTTACGTATGAGTCGTGGTTATAAATAGGAGTGATTTGGTCTAGATTTATCTGATCAAATGTATTTACGGGCTTTCCAAATACTATTTCAAAAGGGCTGTAATTGTGTTCCGAGTTGGGAGTAGTATTATAACTAAAGCAGTAAAAAGATAACCATTCATCCCAATTATCTTTAAGATCGTTGACAAAGATTCTCAGATATTCGTTTAAACATCTGTGATTCCTTTCCAACGCTCCCAAAGTTTGTGGGTGATATGCTGTTGCTAGAATGCGATCGATATTGAGCAGTTTACAAACTGATTCAAAGATACCTTTGTACTCTGTACCTTGATCTGTTCGAATTGCTTTCATTGGTCCGTATATCAAAATACATCCTTCCACTACTGCTCTGGCAATCGTGTCAGCTGATTTATCCGGAACAGGTATAGCTATGACGTATTTACTCAGATCGCATTGTATAGTAACTGCGTATCTGTTTCCTTTGCTACTCATTGTGAATGGTCCAATCGTATCTATTGCAACTATGTCGAATGATTTGCATGGAGTTGAAGTTTTTATCATTTTACTTTGAACCGACGAAAAATGTTTGTTCCTTTTACAAATTTCGCAGGATTTGACATATTTAGTAACTAAATATTTCATATTTGACCAAATATATAAATTTTTCAATTTTTTGTACAATCGGTTAATACCAACATGACCTCCGATTGGTGTACTATGGTAATGTTGTAAAATAGCTTGAATTTCGTTTGGGTTGTTTATTTTTCTAGGAGGATGATAAATGATAATTTTAATATTTTTCAAAACTTGATTTCCTATTGTTTTGAAATCATTGATACTTATATAATTAAATATGGTATCGCTAGTCGAAATAGCAATACACTCATTTTCGATTTTATTTTGTTTCATTAATTGTAGGGTACCCTTTTCAATCAGCTTAAATATTTCTGGCAAGTTAACATTGTTAATTGTGAGACCTAACGCTAGAGTTAGACTCGTTTTGAAATTTTTTTCGAGGAGAATTGCCATAGTTGATTTATTTTTATTTTGATGTAATGAAAATTGCAATTTTTTTTGTTTATGTATTTGTTCATTGCTAACTGCTTCATACACGTGGAGTTGATCAGGCTCCGGTACTCTGCTTTGTATGTTATTGTTGACTAAACAAGGTTTGCGTAGCATTGACCTGGTCTGTACTTGTAAAATGTTAATTGACTTTAATTTATCTGATGTAATATTAATTCTAGACAATGCGTCAGCCACAACGTTACTTTTACCTGGGACGAACTCTACTTCAAAGTCGAATTCTTCGAGATCAATCCTCATTCGCGTCAACTTTGAAGAAGGGTTCTTCATTCCAAAGAGGTAAACTAACGGTCGGTGATCAGTACGCACCAAAAATTTACGACCTAATAAGTAGGGTTGATAATGCATGATAGCCCAGTGAATAGCGGCTAATTCTTTCTCAATGATGTGCTTATTTGCTTCGCCTTTTGTAAACGCGCGACTGGCGAAAGAAACAGGTAGATCATTGCTTCCATGCATTTGGGACAAAACTGCCCCGCAAGCGAAATCTGATGCGTCTGTAGTCAATATAAATGGTTTTTGATAATCTGGATACTGTAATATTTGTGGTGAAAGTAGCATAGTCTTTAATGTTTCAAAGGCGGACTTGCATTGTTCTGACCACACAAAGACTGTATTTTTTCTTAATAATTTGTTCAAAGGACAACAAATATTTGCAAAACCAGGAATAAATCTCCTGTAATAATTACACATGGCTACAAAACTTCGAACTTGGTCTGCGTTTTGAGGTTGTGGGTAATTTTTTATTACATCAAATTTTGAATTATCAGGCAAGATACCTTTATCAGTGATTTTATGACCTAGAAATGTAACTTCTGCTTTGAAAAAATTACATTTTGAAGGGTTCAGTTTCAGGTTTCTTTGCCTGAAACATTCGAAAACATTCCTCAAGTTTTTCAGATGGTGTTCAATTGAACAACCTACGACAATAACATCGTCAATGTACAAGAATGCACACTCGGGACTCAAGCCACTGAGTGCTATTGACATCATTCGTTGGAAACTGTTTGGGCTTATATTTAGTCCAAACGGCAATCTTTTATACTGAAAATGTCCACGTTCCTGCAACGAGAACGCGGTGAACTCTCTGGAATTTTTCTCGATCTCAATCTGGTGAAAACCTGACATGAGATCAAGCGTCGAAAAATATTTGGCTCTGCCAAGTTGATCGAGAATATCGTCAATCCTTGGAAGAGGAAATTTATCCGCAAGCAATTTTTTGTTCAATTGACGAAAATCAACTACTAATCTCCATTTCTTTTCGGAAGTAGTTGACTTCTTGGGAACAAGTAATAATGGTGAGTTGTAACTAGACACCGAAGGTTCAATTATATCGTTTGCAATTAAATTATCTACTTGACGACAGATTTCTTCCTTGTGACACTGTGCATTCCGGTAGTTTTTAATGTATACCGGTGATTTATCTTTTAGGCTAATTTTTTGTTGATAAAAATTGTTACACGTTAATAAATCATCCTTTAAACTAAATATATCATTGTATTCGTGACATAATTGTTGTAAAGATTGTTTGGCGGATGCAGGTATATCGTTAAAATTTAGTTCTGCATTCAATTTTTCGATTCTATCTGTATTATTACAGTCAATTTTAGCTATGTAAAAGTCGTTAAGATTGGAAGTTTTTAAATTAAAATTTGCAAGTTGCACAGGATATTCATTAGTGTTTATAATTTTAGCATAAGGTGCGGAACTATTCACAATGGCGTTGGCACAAAACACGCCTGGTGCAAGCTCAGCGGAATTAATTATGACATCTCCATGAACATTAAAATTGTTTATCAATCTAAATACTTCAGATCTAGCTGGTATCCACGCAGACCCATTTAGATTATTGCAAATTGGGATTTCAAGTCGGATGTTATTTACGTATGCTGCTAAAATCCACGTATCGTAATTTATTTCACATCGGTATGTAGTAAGGAAATCTCTTCCCAGTATACCGTCAGTTGGTATCGGGAAATCGTCTTCTATCAGATGAAACAGGCTATTCACAGCTGTATTTTGTATATAAGAAAAACAATTGATTGTTCCTCTGCAAGTAGCTTCACCGGGTGTTATTCCGCGTAAAACGCAAGTATTATTTTGATTAATTGATATTGGACGTGAGATACATCGTGTTTTCAATAATGAAATGTCTGCTCCTGAATCTACCAGGAACGAACAGTTTTTATTAGATACGCTAATTGGCACATTAATGAAATTGGAGGCAGCTACATTGATTGTGTATACTGCCCTACTGTTCCAAAAAAAGGTTGATTTGGTTGAGTCATATTCGGTGGTTGTACTGTATTAGCGTTTGCGAAATGCTGACCTTGGCTTTGCACGCCCGGGGGCGGATTGGGAAAAACGTTTTGCATTGGTGAGCTCGATTGATTGTCAGCAAAATATATTCTGTTAAATTGTCGCGGATAACCGCGTGCATGACCACGGTTGTCTGTTCGGTAACGGTAGTTGTTGTTATTTGGGAACGGTCTACTTTGATTGTTATTAAAACGTATCGGGTATGATCCGTAACGCTGATTACTTTGATGGGAACCACGAGGAGCAACATTATAGTTCCCTCGGTTCTGAGTTTGTCGTTTTTGCATGATTCTTTTTGAATTTACGTGGAATACACGATTCATGCTGTTACTGGACTCGACACTATCCGGTAGCTCATTTACTTTCTGGATTGCCTCTTCGATTGTCGAAAATGTTCCTGCTTGCAGTATTATTTTTTCTGTCTCGTTAGATGTACTGTTAATCAAAGTTTCCAAACCTGCTTTGGTGGCTAACTTTTTAGCGGTCGCGTGAGGAACATTCTCTCTCACGTAAATATTGGTAAGCTTATTGCAAAGAATTTC
Organism: Aedes albopictus; assembly: GCF_035046485.1. Taxonomy (NCBI): domain Eukaryota; kingdom Metazoa; phylum Arthropoda; class Insecta; order Diptera; family Culicidae; genus Aedes; species Aedes albopictus. The sequence goes on along the minus strand of NC_085137.1, from coordinate 227,235,178 downwards.
CACTTCTTGACAATATTGTTGTTTTGACAATCCGCGTTTGACTGATTTAATTTTTGCCAATATCTGTTCTGCAGTAGTTTTACTTTCACAGGCAGATTTGATGAGATCAATCATCGCATCAATAGTAGTCCCTTGGATATTGTTAGGTAATGCATCTCGGGCTTTACCTGAAATTCTCGTTAAAAGGAATAGCTTTAACGTTTCGTGTTGTGCTTGGGTATACACCTTTTTCAAAAATTTTACACCGTCAATGAAAGCGGAAAGTTTTTCGGCATCGCCGTCGAATGGCATCAAGACCGATGCAGCTAGCTTGGCATCAAAAGGATTTTCGGTGGCCATTTCCACTTGTTTTAAATTATTAATTTTGGTTACTTTCCTAACTCGGACACTTTCTTTAATATATTCTATTGCGTTTCTTGATTGTCTAGTAAAAGTAAAAAATTCTTTATCTGGAATTTCGTCTTGGTTTTCTAAAAGAAGCTCATCTATTTCAGCGAATAAATTGATAGCCTTATTAAAATGTGTGTCAAGAGTATTACTGGAAATATTTTGATTTATAGATTTTCTAAAATGCTGTTCTATTTTTAGTAGAATTCCTACTTTTTCGATAATGACCCTTTTCGGCATAACATTAGGAGATTTATAAAGATTTGTTCTACTTATCGTTTACTGCCAGTGTCCATCGCCACCTGTTGTTTCGCTGCATGTGCTGGTTCTGGAAGAGCGGCGGTTTCAGCTGACATCGGCATAAGTCTGCTCTTGGTCAATGCTACCTTTCCGATGCTTCTCGAGCGGTTTGACACACACGCATTGCACTATGTTCGGGTTCTGGTTGTGTAAATGTTCAACATCGTAAGAGGTGAATGTCACTAAATTCTTCCTTTAGGAATACCCACAGAAAGTATCCCACTATTAAGGATGTTAGCAAAATTGCTACGCTTAGCCAGGTCTTCATCTTTTCACTCATTTCGTCTTATGTTGTCAGTTCACTTAAATCGTTCTTCTTCACTCTTCACTAATTTGACTCCCTCTATGTTTAGCGTCTAAATGTTCGCGTACTTTTGTCCACTGTCTGTTCTTGTTCTTCGATTAATGCGCTGGTGCCGTAGATGTGGTGACGTTATTTAGGCTTATTGCCCGATCAACGACCCTTTGATTTTTGATTCGCTCGTACTTGACGATGAGTCGATACACTAGGAACAAGGTGGCTACACATATCACCGTTAGTAGAATGTATGCGATTAATTCTACCGATTTGGCGGTTTTTTCACTATGCACTTTTTCTTTTACGTTGCTGGCGTTGATGATACTCACGATCTGCTCGTGAGTCACCGGTTTCGGGGTTGACGATTCGTTTCCCATAGCTTAAGCTGCACTTTGACGGTTATTATTTTTGGACGACGTTTGCACTTCTGTCGCATGGATTTTATACGAAGACGCACTTTAATCACTTATCTCTCGTCACGGTCAGCCATGAGGCATGTCGGACTTCGGATACAGAGATATATCTTCACAACGCGACTACTCGGTGTGGAGTTACGAATAGGAATGAATTTTATTTTACTTGACACTTAAGAACTAAGTTTTGAGTACAGCAGAAAATAGGAAGTAGGTAGGTTAAACAAGAATGGCAGAACGACGCGCTAGAGTTGTTTGGTAAGCTACTCGAGTCTTGCATATGCGTGTAATTTATTGCGCGCATATGGAAGCACTTTAAGAAGGTTATGGAAACAAGGAAAAGGTTTCGTTACTGACTGCATGTTTTGGTAGGCAAAGAATTTGGATGGAGGTTTCGGGTTTTTTGTGTCACGCTGAGAAAGTGTTTAATTTATGACGGAAAGTTATATTGTTTTATGATGAAGTCCGAGAAATGTTGAAACGAGATTTGTGGGAGAACTGTGCCACGACAACCAATCTTTTACGTAATTGGAAGGTATAAAACAGGAATTTTCGACAGCTTACTATACGCCCTACAACTTCCACCCCTACCTATCTTGTAAATGTCTGAGGAGGAAATCTGAAACTGATTGATTAAAACTCTGAGGTTGGCCAGATCAGAGTTCCTCCAGGGGGTTCCTCTTGTGGTCTTCACAGAGCCTAGAGGCCAAGCTTCTATGATAAAGAACGTTAAAGTATCAACAGCATAATCTAAATCAATTGGAGTGGATTGTAGGAACTACCGCGCGATCACACTCAAACTTTATGCCGCCGTCTATCACCGATTGCAAGAGAGTTCGTGTGGCAATATCAGGCTGGATTTATGGGTGAACGCGCTACAATGGACCAGATGTTCGCCATCCGCCAGGTGTTGCAGAAATGCCGCGAATACAACGTGCCCACACATCACTTGTTCGTCGATTTCAAATCGGCGTATGATACAATCGATCGAGAACAGCTATGGCAGATTATGCACGAATACGGATTCCCGGATAAACTGATACGGTTGATCAAGGCGACGATGGATCGAGTGATGTGCGTAGTTCGAGTATCAGGGGCATTCTCGAGTCCCTTCGAATCTCGCACAGGGTTACGGCAAGGTGATGGTCTTTCGTGCTTGCTGTTCAACATTGCTTTGAAAGGTGTAATAAGAAGAGCGGGGATAAACACGAGTGGGACGATTTTCACGAAGTCCGTTCAGCTGCTTGGTTTCGCCGATGATATTGATATTATTGCTCGTAAATTTGAGACGATGGCGGAAACGTACATCCGACTAAAGAGTGAAGCCAGGCGAATCGGATTAGTCATTAATGTGTCGAAGACAAAGTACATGATGGCAAAGGGCTCCAGGGAGGAATCACCGCACCCGCCACCCCGAATTCATATCGACGGTGATGAAATCGAGGCGGTTGAAGAATTCGTGTACTTGGGATCACTGGTGACCGCCGACAACGACACCAGCAGAGAAATTCAGAGGCGCATTGCAGCAGGAAATCGTGCTTACTTTGGACTCCGCAGAACTCTACGATCGAACAAAGTTCGCCGTAACACGAAGTTAACCATCTACAAAACGCTGATTAGACCGGTCGTCCTCTATGGGCACGAAACATGGACCCTACGTGCAGAGGACCAACGCGACCTTGGAGTTTTCGAACGGAAGGTGTTGCGTACCATCTACGGCGGAGTGCAGATGGAAGACGGGACTTGGAGAAGGCGAATGAACCACGAGCTGCATCAGCTGCTAAGAGAACCAACCATCGTCCATACCGCGAAAATCGGGAGGCTACGGTGGGCGGGTCACGTCATCAGGATGTCGGATAGCAACCCGACTAAAATAGTTCTCGAGAGTCATCCGACCGGTACAAGAAGACGTGGAGCGCAGCGAGCTAGGTGGGTCGACCAAGTGGAGGACGATCTGCGGACCCTACGCAGAATGCGGAACTGGAGACAAACAGCCATGGACCGAGTGGAATGGAGACGGCTACTATGTACAGCAGAGGCCACCCCGGCCTTAGCCTGACCGGTAAGGTAAGTAACAAGAAGTTGTGGAGCGCAGCGAGCTTGGTGGGTCGACCAAGTGGAGGACGATCTGCGGATCCTACGCAGAGTGCGGAGCTGGAGACAAACAGCCATGGACCGAGTGGAATGGAGACGGCTACTATGTACAGCAGAGGCCACCCCGGCCTTAGCCTGATTGGTAAGGTAAGTATGGAGTGTCAATGGATGGTGAGTATCCATGAAATTTGGCCGCAGCCAAATCAGTAAGGAGATCCCAGTTGGTTGACCAGGGATTCCTGAAACGCCAAGTGTACGAAGTGACATTAAAATATTAAAACAAGATATAGCAATGGTCAGATAAAGATTCTTCATCTGACAAATACCATTGGATCGTGACTTATTCTACTGGAACAAAGCGCTATGTATAACACTTCTTCTCTGATAGATAACATGAAGGTGAGGCAGTTGCCTATGATAAGTAATCCAAGATCTGTACTACTTAAGTGCTCCATCAAACTGGAGCTTCTCAAGTTAACAATTAGCGGGAGACCTTTTGAAGTGCAGTATGCGATGACTTGTTTGCGTAGTTAGGGCAAATATTGTGGAGGGTACCCAGGTACTCAATAGGCTACGTTAGCGGATAGGTTTTTATCAGTGTTGGGAATACTCTCTTGCAAGAGTGATACTCACTTGCGTCTATCTCAGTCCAGAAGCATGCTATCAAAAAATGATGTTTGAATGGCTTTTAGATTGTTGTTTAATCTAAAAGTTTGCCGAATTAAGCAAACGCATACCAAAGTTGCGAGAGAGCTGTGAGTACGAGGTGAGTAAAATTCGTGTAATTTATACTCACCTTGTGCTCACAGCTCTCTCACAACTTTGGTATGCGACCTTTACTTTATTTGGCAAACTTTTTGATTAAGGTGAATATATGATGAAGCCACACCTGGAATTTCCAAGAGCACAAATCTGAAGAACCGAATGTCGGTTTGCGCTGAAAAGTTGATCGATTGGTCACCACCAGCGGGTAGCCAATCGATCAACTTTTTAGCACCAACCGATATTCGGTTCTTCAGATTTGTGCTCTTGAAAATTCCAGGTCTGGCTTCGTCATATCTTCACCTTGAACAACAATCTAAAAGCCCTTCAAACATCATTTTTTGATAGCATGCTTCTGAAGTGAGATAGAAGCAAGTGAGTATAACTTTTCGCTAGTGAGTATTTCCAACACTGGTTTTTATTAGGCCCCTCTAGCAATCCATTCCCTGTTTAGGAGACTCTTACCACCGGAACAGACGGTCCGTATTGTTGAATATTCTAAGCTAATTGAGACAACCATTACCGATACTACACAGCTATCTAGGCTGATCGAGAAAAGAAGTTAATATTGATGAAGTACTTCATACGGGCTTGAACAGACGGCAAACGATAGGTAAGGCTATGTTGGGATACACCGACCATCATTACCATTACTGTAAGGCATTTTTGATGAATAAGATCATCACTAGAATCCAGTACTGTCATGGTAAAATCGGAGCTGTTTACTCTAGGTTAAAATTTAAGCGCCACATATACCGGTATGTTCCTAAGTTTAGCAAGAATACTTCTTATGGTTTCTAGAAATTTTTCCAGTTTTACCTCAAGAGACACCACCAGAAACTTATTTGGCGATTTTTTCAGGATTGATAAAAAATATGGAATGTTCACAGATAGACATTCTTGTATGATTTCTTAGTATGATTTGAACAGGAATTCCTCAAAAATTTCTTATGGTATCTATTCAAAATGCATTGCTGTCCATGCATTTCTAAGATTTTTTTCTCCAGGAATTCCTCCAAGCATTATCTTTTTCTCATCTTGAAACTGCTCCTCGTGTTTCCTCAGAAATTCCTTTCGAACTCATCCCTGGATTCCGTACGGGATTCAATCGGAAACTCTTCACGCATTTCTCTAGAAATTCCTTCAAATGTTTCTTCAAAAATTGCAATTCCTGTAAAAAAATTTTCATGAAAATTCAGAATTCTTAAATTTAGAAGTTATTGTTTGATTTTCCCCAGAGCTTCCTTCACATATTACTCCATTTATACAGGGATTTTTTTTCAATGTATTTGGAAATTCCTCTAAAAACTACAAAAAATGTTTTTCTGGAAGTTCCTCCAGGTGTTCCTCCAGAATCTAATCCATAATAATTTTCAATGAAATTATCAAGAAATTTTACTATGTATTCCTGCCAAGCCCGTGCACAAGGGGGGTGTTAAACCCCTGCCTTGGCGCAGCTTCTGTGCACGGGCCTGATTCCTGCAGAGTGTTTCCAAGCTCTTCCAAATACATATTAATTGAAGGATTCTTTGAAAGATCAATTTTATTTTTACTTCTTCAGTTGTTTCTCAAAGTCCCTTCAAAGTTTTGATCGCTTCTGCAGGATGTCTTGCAAAAATTTATCCAGGTATTACTTTTGGCAAATATACAAATCCTTTCAAATATTGCAGAAGAAACTTTATTTAACCCTAAAAGGGATACCTGGGGTCCATTGGACCCCAGGCGCCTTTCAGAGCTCGTCTTTGATGGAACACACTCAGCGAGGCGACGAAACAGAGGCCATGAAGGTATCCCTTTTAGGGTTTAGAATTCCAGAAGCTTTTCAAAGGATTAATTTAGTTTCCTGAAGGAAGCAATCTTTCAAAAATTTACTGAGGGTTCCAGAAAGATAATCCAGAGAAATCCAACAGTACCTTTGTCTGCGATTTGTGCAGATATTTTTCTTTCAAGAGATTCCTTTTAAAAATTGTTTATAATCAGTGCTGAAAATTTCATTTCGTCATATCTAAATTCAATCAACTACACTGCCGGTGGACGCATAAATGTCACATGTGCAAAAACAGATAATCGAGAAAATCCAAAGTTCGAAAAAGTAAATTGTCTCAACTATGAAGCATAAATGCCGAATCGTGTTCTAATATCAACCAATTTTGAATTTGAGCACTAATTTTTGTTTTAGAGCGATTTTAAAATTTCAGAGGTTTTCCAATGAAACGTGACACTTATGCGTCCACTTTTCAGAATGTGACAAATCGGCGTTGCATTTTTTCAACAATTTTCGGAACAAACTACCTATTTATATTTCCCTATATGGTGGTACACCATGATACATGGTCATGGGCTGCAAAATCTCAATATTGCCAAAAATGCACATGTGACAATTATGCTTCCACCGGCAGTACAGCTCATTACAGAATCTGAACCTGAGAATATGGTATATGAAAAACTGGTGCGGCTAAACCAGTTCTGCAAGAAAGTCACGGAAAAACCGCTATTTTTTGAATATTTAAGGTAAATGTCACGGACTACCTTTGAAAAATGCCAAATGATATTCACCACTCAGCACTGTTTATAATTCTTTCCAGGAATCCTTCTAGACATTTCACGAGCATTTTTCTTCTTGGAAAAAACTTGCAGTGTTCTTCCAGAAGTGTTATGATTATTATGATTATTACTTTATTAGAGATTTTCATTAGAGTCTTCTGGTTATTTTTTCAGAATCACGGTTTTTCGGGCCCGTATGAAGTTGATCACCAATATTAACTTCTTTTCCCGATCAGCCTAGATAGCTGTGTAGTGTCGGTAGCGGTTAGTTCAACTGGCTAAGAATAGCACTACGGACCGCCTGTTCCAGTGGTAGGAATCCACTAATCGGGTGACCCCTAATTCAAGGTGTTATGCGGCTTTACGCTTAACGTGCCTAGGAATGAATGGTTAGGGGGTCTTATAAAAAAATAATCGCAAACGGAGCCTGTGGAGTACCAGGGCACCCTCCACAGTATTTGTCCTTACTGTGCTAACCGGAGCAATAGCGCGGTGGACTTTGTGTTTCTCCGAGATAATTAGCTGCCCTTCTTCAATCTCATACTTGAGGCTGAATAAGGGCGGGATTATGAAGATGTTATTAATTAGTTTAAATTTTCACCTATATGGTTTCGCATTATGCGTTTTACACAGTGTATTCTGTGCATCCTCGCCTTTGGCGCACTCAAATCGATACCGATCTGGCTTTATTGTTGCTGTTCTTTTTTGTGCTGTGATTGTTAAGAGTTTAATCTTGCCTAGTTTGGGTAGTGGCTACGGTTAGGATAGCTCAGATCAATCTTCAGCACAAAAGAACAGCAACGATCAATCTTTGTAGACTTATGCAAAATGGTACAGCCCAAGTGGCGTTAGTCCAAGAACCTTACTTTTGTAAGGGGAATTTCTATCTAGGAAACCTTGTGAATCCGGTGTTTGCTACTTTCAGTAAAAATGAAATGGCAAACTCACGTGTCATGCCTCGAGCATGTGTGCTTGTCAACAACGCAATCGTTACCACACTCATCTCTGAACTTACTACCAGAGATGTATGTGCTGTCACAATCGATGTATCTGTTGGAAACCTCAAAAGGAAATACGTTTATTGTTCGGTTTATTTACCGCATGATGAACCATCCCCTACGGATGCTTTCAAGCAAGTCATTGCATACTGCACTTCAAAAGGCCTTCCGCTGATTGTTGGTAGTGATGCTAATGCTCACCATATAATCTGGGGCAGCCCTGATGTCTTTACTTGTAGTTATGATTCTTTAGTTTCGGCTCGGAGTATCATAACTTTAGAATCGATTGAATGGACACTTAATAGCTTTGCTCCTTTCAAATCTTCTGGGGTAGATGGGGTTTATCCTATTTTGCTTCAGAAGGGATTTGATCATTTCAAACATGTTTTGAATCAACTACTTGTTTTCAGTTTTGCTACAGGGTATATTCCCAAATCCTGGCGGGATATTACTGTGAAGTTTATTCCGAAAATGGGTCGCGCGTCGTATGAAGAAGCAAAGAGCTTCAGACCTATCAGTTTGACCTCTTTTCTTCTGAAATGCTTAGAACGCATCGTCGATCATCACATCCGTGATGTTCATCTGGCCAATGTGCCTCTTCATGTGAACCAACATGCTTACTAATCTGGGAAGTCCACTGTGACTCTTTTACACAATGTTGTTCACGATATCGAGAAGGCATTCGCTCAAAAGCAATCCTGCTTGGGTGTTTTCTTAGATATCGAGGGTGCCTTTGACAACGTGTCTTTCGATGCCATATTGGAAGCCGCACGGGGTCATGGTATATCTCCAATGATTTCCAATTGGATTCACCAAATGCTCAAAAACCGATATCTCTTCTCGACATTGCGTCAAGCGGCGATTAAGAAATTGAGTGTTTGTGGATGCCCCCAAGAAGGAGTCTTATCACCACTTTTGTTGAATCTCGTAGCAGATACGCTATTTATGGTTTTGCCGACGACTACCTAACATTGTTAATTGGTAGGGTAATTGTTCCCTTCGTTGTGGTAGTACCTATTGTTGCGGTAATAGCAATTGAGCACTTTTGCGACTGAAATGTTACCAAAAGGCATTTTTAATAGATGTATTATGCTTAAATTATGAGATTGCACCATTTATGTGCTTAAGATTTACCCAAAAACCTATTTAAAAAAAATATTTTCCTTAATATTTTTGCTGCTGTGTTCCTATTGTTGCGGTAGTGTTCCTATTGTTGCGGTATCCCATATGATTTCAATGGAATACCGCAACAATAGGAACCAAAATTAAATTTTACCTCCATAATAGGAACAGTGTGCCTATTGTTGTGGCAAGCGATTTATGATCGAAAACAGAGAAAAACGATAGTTTTTTATATTTTTCCAAGCAAATTTGGATAGAAAACTGCCGACTAACGTTTTGAAACCCTTCATTAGATGGTACGATCATTGTTTTTTAAATGAATTTACCTAAATACCACAACGATGGGCACACTTACCCTATGTGCATCAGTGTCCTTTTCGACCTGATGCAAAACGATCTTCAGGTAGTTGAGAGTTTGTGTCGCCAATATGGCCTTTCGGTAAATCCGAGTAAAACATATATTGTTCAATTCACGGAAAAGCGAAACCGTAATGGTGTTTGATCTTTACGTCTCTTTGATTCTGAATCAATGTTACTGAACAGGTAAAGTACGTTGGAGTCATTCTTGATTCGAAGCTTTCCTGGACACCTCATGTTGAGTTCAGAATCAAGAAAGCTTGTATGGCCTTCGGGCAATGCCGGCGAACCTTTGGTACAACTTGGGGTCTTAAACCCAAGTATATCAAATGAATTTACACAACTGTTGTTCGTCCAATATTGGCTTATGGATGTCTGGTGTGGTGGCAAAAGGGCGAAGTAAGAACGGTCCAATCAAAATTAGGCCATCTCCAAAGGATGTGCTTAATGGCGATGTCTGGAGCGTTCTCTTCAACTCCTACGGCAGCGCTCGAAGTGCTCTTTGACGTTGCCCCACTACACATTCATCTCATACAAGAAGCACTTTCTTGGCACTTACCGTCTATGGGTACTCGGTCTACTAAAGGGAACTCCTGTGAACCGCACATCAACACACACCTCGTTGTTTCCACTTTTGGTGAATTGGGACAAAGTTGTCCTTGCTCCAATTGATCTTACAATTGCTTGTAATTTCCCATATAGGACATTTTCCACGAAATTCCCGTTCCGGGAAGAGTGGACATCTGGTTATCTGGAGAGAAGTATTTCAGAAGGCATCGTATGTTACACTGATGGCTCCCTTCTCGAAGGTCGAGCAGGTGCTGGTGTTTATTCTCGTGAGATAAGGCTGTATCAGTCTTATTCACTTGGTAGACACTGCACCGTTTTTCAGGCCGAAATTTTTGCTCTTATGTGCGGAGTGCAATCAGCACTTCAGCAGCACGTAATGGGCAAAGTAATATACTTCTGTTCAGATAGCCAGGCTGCTATTTAACCCTCGAACGATCGCGCTGTTGTATTTTGTACAACACGTTGAAAAAATCTCGCTTTTTGTACTCAGCATTAGCGTGGTGCTGACGCAGGTAGTCAGCCGCGCGAGTTACGGAAGGTTAAGCACTTGCTTCGGCCAACTCCAGGTCGAAGATAGTTATCGCTTGTCGAACTCAAATCGAGGAGCTGAATTCAGTAAACGCTGTTCACTTTGTATGGGTACCTAGCCGTTCTTCCATTGCTGGAAATGAATTGGCTGATGAGTTAGCTCGCACTGACTGGAGCATAACATGACTTCATTGCACTAAGGGCCAGAATCGCAATCTAGCGGAACAAAATTGATTACTCCAAAACGAAGCATTTCTGACACATGGTGTCTTCGACAAAGTTGCTTGACATCAACAGGGGCATCTATTGCTAAGAACGTAGTAGTTCGCAACTCGTCCGCATAGGTGGCGCCACCACCTAACTTCTTTGTTTTACGTCCTAGCGACTTGACGTCTTGGGCAAAGTTGTTCATTTTGGCAAAATAAACAACTCTTTCTCAGACGTCAAAATTCCACAGCCTACTGTTTTTGAGTAATTTAAAAAATTAAAAATAATCAATAAAAAAACAGTTTTTAAGCTTATTTTTACATTTTTATTAGAAACCATGTCAGTTTATTTTTTTTCCTAATGAAAATGTGTCAAACCAAACACATTGTATGGAAATATATTCAATATTATCATTAAAAATTGAAAATAAAAATACAAATTTGAAAAAAAAATAGTGTGAAATTCAAGCCTTAATATCTCACAATGCGCAAAAAAACGCAACTTCAAATTTTCAGCAAATACGAAGCAATGCTAGGTGAACATACTGTCAAAAATTTGGAGAGGTATTTTTTGGTGTTTTTGAGATAATTGCTTTTTAGTAACACCATAAATATAAGTAGTGCCAGCGTGTAACTTTTTACTGTTACGCATTAGAGAGTTTATGTCTTCGAGAAATTTGTTCATTTTGACTAAATATACAACTATTTCTTAGACGTCAAAATTCCACGGCCTACTGTTTTTGAGTTACTGTACATAAACTAGATTTTATTAATAAAAATTGTCAATAAAACATATTTTGATGCAATAGTATGAACTATTTTTTTTTTTGTTTTCGCTTTTACGATACATAGTAGGCCATGAAAATGTCAGTTTCGTGTAGCTCCAGTTTCACAATCTCTAGAGATTGATCAACGTCCTTTCCATCCAGGAACAAATGCACGAGCTCTCGGCAAGATATTTCGCGCTCTAAAATTTAAAATGATTGTTATTTTGAAAATAACAAGCAAAACATTAAAAGATACCTTGAGTCATGCTGACAATCAGGCTTGTCCGCACTGAACGCATGAAAATTCTGCTCTTTTGATTTACACCATCAAAACCATCGTATTTATTCAATTTTCCTATTTTACCTGATAGAAGGATGTTTGAATATCCTAAATGTCATTTCGAACTGTCAAAAAATCGCACCACAGTGCCGCACTGAGCGTGTAAAGAGAAATTCACTGGGGTGAATTCACCCGGGTGAAATTCTTTTTGCGCGCACAGTGTGGCACTACGGTGCGATTTTTTGACAGTTCGAAATGACATTTAGGATATTTCAACATCCTTTTATCAGGTAAGATAGAAAGATTGAATAAATACGATGGTTTAGGGGATGTAAATCAAAAGAGCAGAATTTTCATGCACTGAGTGCGGACAAGCCTGCTGACAATAGTAAACTGACATTTTCATGACCTACTATGTATCGTAAACATTAAAACAATAAACAATAGTTCACACTATTGCATCAAAATGTGTTTTATTGACAATTTTTATCAATAAAATCTAGTTAATATACAATATTTCGAAAACAGTAGGCCGCGGAATTTTGACGTCGAAGAAAAAGTTGTTTATTCAGTCAAAATAAAAAACTTTCTCGAAGACATAAACTCTTTAATGTGTAACAGTAAAAAGTTACACGCTAACACTACTTACATTTATGGTGTTACTAAAAACTATTATTTTAAAAACACCAAAAAATACCTCTCCAAATTTTTGACAGTATGTTCACCTAGTATTGCTCCGTATTTGCTGAAAATTTGAAGTTGCGATTTTTTGCATTTTGTGACATATTAAAGCTTTTCCACTATTATTTGGAATTTTTTCCTTATTTTTAATTTTTAATGATACCTAATATTGAATATATTTCCATACAATGTGTTTGGTTTGACACATTTGCATTAGGAAAAAAATTAAACTGACATGGTTTCTAGTAAAAATGCCAAAATAAGCATAAAAAACTATTTTTTCATTGATTGTTTTTTATTTTTGAAATAACTCGAAAACAGTAGACTGTGGAATTTTGACGTCTGAGAAAGAGTTGTTTATTTTGCCAAAATGAACAACTTTGCCGAAGACGCCAAGTCTCTAGGGCGTAAAACAAAGAAGTTAGATGGTGGCGCCACCTATGCGGACGAGTTGCGAACTACTACGTTTTTAGCAATAGATGCCCCTGCTGATGTCAAGCAACTTTGTCGAAGACACCATTTGCCGGAAATGCTTATTTTTGGAGTAATTAATTTTGTTCCGCTAGATTGCGATTCTGGCCCTTAGTGCATTGGCCCTGAGCCAGCTATTTCGGTATCCAAGTGTTGGGTGAAGCTTCAGATTGACACCTGGGCTGCCACTCAGCACAAACAGTCAAACAAAATTGTATTGTACTGAGCCATCTCTAGGGGTGGCAAAGTATCTAACAAATCTGTCAAAGCAGAATTGCAGCATGCTGGTCAAAGCATTGACTGGCCACTGCCGACTCAGTTATCACATGGCGAATATTCAGCAAGCTGATTCATTTGGCTGTGATAGCTGTGAATCCGATTATGGAACTTCGTATCATTTAATATGTAACTGTCCAGTTTTTGCGCAACTGCGTTTCCGAGTACTCGGGAAACACTTATGAAGTGAAACTGACTTCAGAAACCTGAATCTTCAGGACGTTCTGTTGTTCTTGACCCGCTGTGGTAAAGAGCTATAGGCTCTCTTTACGCTTTATGCGTTATCACAGTGCCCTTCTCAGGGCGCTGTTTGAACCCATTGTGGAACGCTTATGCGTTATTTCAGTGTCCTTTTCAGGATGCTATGTGAACCCATTGTGGCACGCTTTTGCGAGTATGACGATCCTATTCCCTTACCTGTTCATTCCCATGCCCTATCCTTTTTTCTTCCCTTCTCCGTCAGGTAAATGATGAATAGGCTCGTGTTCATGGCGATGGCACAAATTTCCCGAATGGAGGAGAACGTGCCTCTAGAGCCGACCTACTGATACCTGATACCTGATACCTGATCCCTTCAAAGTTTTGATCGCTTCTGCAGGATGTCTTGCAGAAATTTATCCAGGTATTACTTTTGACAAATATACAAATCCTTTCAAATATTGCAGAAGAAACTTTTTTGAGAATTCCAGAAGCTTTTCAAAGGATTCATTTAGTTTCCTGAAGGAAGAAATCTTTCAAAAATTTACTGAGGGTTTGTACTTCTGACTTCAGCTAGATTGAGGGAATACGACCCGTCCACCAAGGAGGTGCGGCTCAAACAGCGTCTGTGCTGACATTCAGCGGCTGAGTATGAAATGCTCCTCCACCGGAAGCTGTACTTAAGGTGGCAGCCCCACCACGATGGATAGGGGACCTTAGACCAACAACCTACTGTTTCCGAAACCAAAAACCGTTACAGAAACCGCAAATGAAAATCTGTGCTGCTATATGCCAGTGAAACTTGGTGTGTATCAGTGGAGAGCACTCAACGGTTGCAGATCTTCTTCAATAGATGCATGCGGTATATAATTCGTGCATGGTGGCTTCACAATTGGATCTTAAACGTGGAGCTCCATCGTCGATGTCATCAAAAGCCGACAGATACCTAAGACCCAGAGGCTCATGGCAGCGCATCCTCAACAACGAAATCAAGCAAGTCGACGGAAATTCAACCTGGCCACAGGTAAAGGTGATGGCTGGCAATCGCTCAGGATGGAAATCTTTCAGTTCGGTCCTCTGCACCACCGTGGGTGCTCAGGACTGACAGAAGAAGAAGAAATGTTAACGCATTGAGCTGAAAATTTGACCAGAGCATCGTGGCGTCATATAACACAAAATGAGAAGGGGACCCATCGAACTTTTTGACATGTGGTAGAAGAGGTAAAAAAGTTTTACTATCTCAAAGGATGTCTTCAAGCGGAATCGTATTGATTCCTTGAAGATCAAGCCGTCAAATTACCAGATCGCGTGGAGAGATATGCTATTGAAGCGATACGACAATAGCAAGCTATTGAAAAAGCGACAGGTACAAGCTTTGATCAGTTTTATTATAATTTCCATCATCGTTCTCTTATCGATGGTTGCGAGAGAGTCGTACAGAACTTGGACCAGGTGATCAAACCTGAGGATTTTAAGGACCCTCGTCACCCTAAAAATATGAATTCTGTGGAGCGCACCTGATCAGATGTTTAAATCACGTAACTCTCTCGCCGAGGATTTAGGGTCCCGACAAACAAACAATAATATTGCATAGCCCATTGAAACGTCGGACGTAGAAAAGATATTTTCGTTTTAATCGCTCAATAAACTGAAAGCCGAAAAAATCCCCTGTGCAAACACACAAAATGTGAATTCTTCCTTTGGAAGGAAGGTAAAATTTTGCTCCCAAAATGAACTAGCCCCTAGTTAAAAATCTCGTTTAAAAAATTGAAAAAAAAAAATTACTAATTTTGATACTTACGTTTCCGTTGGAAATCTCCAGCGAGAAGGCTGGAAAACCATTGATGGGTTCGGCAACACTCATCAGAATTCCGTTCACTTCCGAAGTTCGTAGTTCAAGGTCGACATCCATAAACTTCCCTACGTTGAAGTTGCGCTCTAAAATGATACCACTGTGTGTAACTATACTCGAATTGATTCTAAAGAACTAGGCACTCACTGTAGATTGCATAAGCGTCACCCGGAAAATACGAGCCCTGTTCGATCCGGGGGAAGCACTGTCCGACGTTCATGTGCCGTCCCGGTCTTGCCAGGTCCTGAGTATTGTTGTTCACGGAAAACTTCTTCAAACATCCCTTGAACTCCTCCGGCTTCGGTTGGAGCTCCTTCGGCAGTGGCGTTTCGTCCGGGATGCCTCCAATGAACAGATTGTTGGCTGCATTCAGTTTCTTTGGTAGTTTAATCTGCGCCGAGCTGAGCCCGTTTCCGATTTGAACGCTTAGCGTGGCTTTCTTCTTGATGCTGTTCAGAGAGACGTGGTGCCATTGGCCATCGTTCAGCTTCACCGGCAGCACCAGTTGATCCCGTTTGCGACCCCGCACCGTTAGAGCTAGGGACCCGTCCTTCAGACCCAGTGTGATGAAGTGTTTCGCTTTGTCTTTGGAGCCCTGTTGCGTGGAAAATTGAGAGGTTAAAATGTGGTGGTAAGTCTATGATGTGATTCACTTACCAACGCAACGAACAGCACTCCGTTGGGATAGAAGGTGCGGAAATCGAACTGGATGTTGAAATTTCGCTGCCACAGGTGACGTGCTGCTACGTTTACTATCGAATGGCTTTGAGGTTTGTCACCATACTTGAAGGCATTCGGTTCGTAAGAATAACTTCCGACCTGGAATCGACCCTGGATATTAATCGTACAATCAGAGAAGCTTATAGTGCAGCCGATTTACCTCTGTTACTGAGCTAAGCGTTTTGTGTGTTTGTGTGAAAATTAGTGCCAGTTTAGTACCAGATAAGAGATACACCCAATTGAAGTTAGAAGTGTGTAACTGCTCGTGGAAAAGTAGAACTATGTGCAATAAAGTAATTTAAAACTGAAACCTTCACCAATTTATCAGAAACAAAAGTAAACAATAAAAGAATAACTAATGAATGAAACACCTGCAGAAACATGGAAACAACATGCAAAACTAAATAAATTACTAGTTATGGAGTTCTAGACTGCGACCGAACTAACTTCGCTAACAACCGTTAGTATTATCAACACTCTGTAAGTACAGAAATTTTCAAAAATAGGTTAATTGTAGCGTTAAAACCCTGCGTGGCTTCAAGAGTTTCCATTTAGTAATACCTACCCTATTGCATCCTTCTGGCGGAGGTTTAAAGCTTCGACTGAAAGGTTGAGTCTGTTGTAGCGTCGTGTGTAAAATGTTCGAACCCATTTCTGGTCCGGATCGGCCCATCTGGACGTTAGTGAAATTGAGTGCCTGATCGAACGACACTGTCCGATTGTTGAACACAACGTTGGCGATGACGCCCTTCAGTCCGTTGAATGTTTTAGAGAGCGGATCGAATGCTGGGTCATCTGGAACACCTCCCAAGAATAGACCTCCCAATTCTCCGGGCATGTTGACTAAGGCTTGCTGCTTCGGCAGAGACTTTGCTCCTTGGAACTCATCATCAACTCGTAGCTCCACTGCCCTTCCTCGTTTAATTACTTTAAGAACGTGGTACTCCCCATCGTTTAGGGTGTTGTTGGATTCCAGCTCAACTCTACCTGCTCCCGAATCTACCCATAGATTTAGTTTACCTTCGTGGAGGAATACGGAGTAGTTTCCACGCATGTCTTTAGAGTCGTACTCATTGGACAAACTTGACGGGAATCCCGACAGTAGAAGAGAGCAATTTGGTTCTAGTGTTCTGAAAACGAACCCAAAATTAGCCCGCTTCCTCAGGCTATGAGAGGGGAACTCCACGTAACCGTTCCCGTAGAATCCTGCCCTACTTATAGTGTCGATACAAGAGCCCTCTATACCAAAGTGTTTCGAGCTATCCAACGGATCATAAGAAACCCCAGTAATCTGAACACCTTTGAGGCAGCCAAGGAACGCATGATCTGCGCCCGGGGCTTTAGTTGTCCCGGATTTGAAACCAGGAGGCACGCCACCGAGATAGTAGTTCTCACTCAAATTCGGTAACATGCCTGAGTTGATAGGTTTCGTTGGAGCCCCGCGGAACTCCTCTTTGTTGTCCACCTTGAGGATTCCATTTTCGGTGCTACCTTTGGAAAAGGATCGAGCTGCTTCGACAACCACCCATTGGCCGTTGTTGTAGCGGTTCGTGGTGTTGATCTCCAGTTTAGAGTCACCTCCGTAGTCTACTCGGAACACCAGGCGCCCTTGGTAGAGTGTCAGCGAGATTGATCGATTCTGAAATTGAAATACATGAAAACGTTATTTCATTAGTTGTACTTAATCCCGTAAAAGTATTAAATGTAATATATTTCGTCAAATAACGGCTTCTTACGAAACTTACATTGACCTCATCCAGCGCCAGGAAGATCAAGGCATTTTCATCCAGCGTCTTGAAGCTCAAGGTCAAACTGAACTGATTCTTGCTGCGATGACTGGACGATTTCTGCAACACAGCGTAGCCTTCTCCATTGAAGTGCCTCTCGTTGGTTGCGCTGGAGCTTTCCTGAGGTCCTAACATGGCACCTCCACAATTGCCGCTGGACGACATAAAGTGCCACAGACCAAGCTGTCGTTGATCTATGTACAGTTGGCTCAGCACTACTCCAAGACCATTTCTTGCCAGAAGTTCCGGAGTTTGTAGATTTTCCGGGACTCCTCCTATCCAAATTCGGCTGCTCGGGCCCATGGTAATTGTTGAGAACGAAGCGCTACTGGCACCTTCCACGGAGTTTGCATGAACTAGAACACCACTGTGTGTCATACGGCGGACGTTCAGATTCGCCAAGTTGAGCGTTCGGTTCGCTTCGATGAAATACCATGCGTCGTCGTACTTGGGATCACGCTGCTTGATTTCCGTTGGATGGGTGATGACCACCGCTGTATCGCCCAGATTCCACACCAAACGAATTCTTCGTTTGTACATTTCGAGTGCAATGAATCGATGGTTTTCTCCTTGCATAAAGATCAGCGGTGAATCCATGGTATCCGAGTTCAGGGCTACCGACATCATGATACGGTTCGTTGTAGATGGACCGTAGGACACCGGAGCGTACGAGCGCACGCAGTCGTTCTGAGACTCGAGCGAAACGCGGATCTGAAAACAATGTGAAATTAATTTGTGTGGTATAAACGGGAGCGGGACATTTGGCATAACGGTCATTTGGCATAATCGAAATGCCCCCTTCGTTATTATGCCAAGTGTCCGTTATGCCAAGCGACCTTATGCCAAATGGCCATGTGCCAAATGACTTTATGCCAAATTACACAGGCCCGACAGAAACATATCATCAACCAGTTAAAACGACATGTCTGGTCACGTTAAAAAAAAACACAAAAAGTTATGGGAGTTTACTAAATGATTTTGGCAACACTGTATTCTTGGGGTCAAGCGTTATGATCATGAGGCTTCTTCTATGTTGATTTGATAG
The DNA here is from genome assembly GCF_035046485.1 of Aedes albopictus. Classification (NCBI taxonomy): domain Eukaryota; kingdom Metazoa; phylum Arthropoda; class Insecta; order Diptera; family Culicidae; genus Aedes; species Aedes albopictus. Next base: position 227,216,522 of record NC_085137.1, on the reverse strand, counting down.
ACAAGCATACAAACGACAATGCCAAAACATATGATACCTACCCCTTCCGCTGCATGTTTGGCCCGGGCAATCTTATCCTTCAGTTCCTGAAGCTGAGCCGAGAAGGATGCATTCCAAGTTCGGAACTTTTCACTCTGAATCTTCTCTAACTTCTCCACACTGCTCAGCTCCTTTTTGGCCTTCAGTATATTACTCAGCGACTGTGAAACATTTTCTTCCGCCATTCCAAACTTTGTGTCCCATTCCGGTTCCAATTTCGCCAGCTTTAGTTTCAACTTGTAGACGTCGCTGTTCAACACACCAGCTTCTTCTCGAACAAACTTCATCTGATCGGAGACGATATTCGCTTGATCCAATGTGCCTTGTAGTTTCTTCATCGCATCACCTCTCGTGATCAGTCCTTCTTCCTCCACAATCCTGTTATTATCTACCCCTGCCAACCGCATTTTGTACTGCAAACTTTCAACCTGCTTCTCTTTGGATACCATAACCTCGTTCAACTCGTTGGCCTTTTCCAGTTCTTTGTGCGCTTTCTTTTCAATATTCGATGATACGTTCGCCGCGTGCTCACTCCGCTCCACAAGCGAAACGTCCCCAAGCGGATAAACCTTATTGTTCGCCACTCTTCCACTATCCGTCGCATTGTCTGCAGATTCTTGAGCCGACACGATAGCAGCCACGATGTTCTCATAAGCCATACTAGCTTTCATAGCATTCGCGGCACCCTCCTCCGTATCCTTGAACAGCTGCTGAAACTCGTCCGACTCCTTCTTCAATCTATTCGCATGTTCCTTCGCTGCTGGCACTTCATTCGTCACCAGTCCTTCAAATTTTTCGTCAAATTCCACAATCGTGTGTTCCAAGGCATCGTTCAAGTACTTCAAATTATTTTTGTTTTGGGCCAGCTGAAGATGGTTATCCTTGATCTGCTCATGTTTGACCGCAGTTTCCGCCAAGATGTTTTCATCCAAGAAACCATCCACCTCATCAACCATTTCATCTGCCTGGTGTAGTTTCCGCTCCACTTCGGCCATCTTTCGCCGATTTTTGCTGGAAAACGTCTCGGTCAATGTTGCATTGTTGAACACCTCCTTGTTCAACCTCTCAAAGTGCTGCATCCGATCGTTGAACACCAGAACTTCATACATGTAGTCATCCAGCCTTTTGTTTTGCCGCTGCAATACTTCCGATTTATTTCCCAACAAATCGTACTGCCGTTGCGCCCACTCCAAAACTTCCGGCCGTCGCTTGCTCTGTCCGTACTTGAGTTTGATGTCATCCAGGAGTTCGGTTGCTTCTTTTAGCGCAGCTGGAAGCTTGATGTGACTATCGCTGGTTCCGTAGTTGTTCAGGATTCTGATCGTGCCTTCAATGTCGTCCTTCATTTCGTGGATGTCGTCTGCCAGCACAGTAGATCGTTCCATTGTTTTTATGACCGAAATGTCCCGGAATTCATTCAATCGATTTGCAAATTTGTTGTGCTGTTTATTCAATCTACTTGCATTGCGTTTCATCTAAAATAAAAAAGGAAGTATTAGTTATACAATATAGTGAACACGCATATCCTGCTTACGTTATCCAGTATGGATTGATCGAAATTGACCACACGGTCCTTCACATCCAAAAGCATTCCCACTGAAGCTCCCAAAGTTTCCGATTCTTGTTCAAACCGTTCCAGCTCAAGCCAAGGGGCTGGAATGCCGTTCTTATCGATGTGAGCCGTTTCTCGATCCAAATGGTCAGTGAGATATGTGAAATCGTCGATCAAGGTTACGGTACAGTTGTCACATTCTGCAAATTAAAAAAAACATTATATTGATTGTTTTACAAACCATTCTAAAACTTACGTTTACACTTGTAGTTCTGCACAATATGCTTAGGCTGCTCACAGCGATCGCATTTCATTCCAGTGATTCCCGCTCTACAACGGCACTGTCCAGTCCAAGCGTCACACTCATCCGACATGCTACCTTCGCGATTGCATCCGCAAGACTCGCACCGACCATCCTCCAGATGTGGAAACCCAAAGTAGCCCTTTTCACAGGATTCGCACAGCCGTCCCGTGTAGCCAGGTTTGCAGATGCAGCTCACTTCGTCACCCTGAACAACACAGCCTTTGGCAAAGTTCTTCCTCGTTTCCGGGCATGGACACGCCTGGCACGATCCATGATTAGGGCTGCCGTAGTACCCATCCGCACATATTTCACAGTGATCACCACCGGTGTTGTTACGACAGTTCTGAAAACAGAGTTTGTTAAAATTGACCTTCAAGGTCCATCGAAACCACCGAAAGATCTTACCAGACAAACTCCAGTTTCCGGATTGCACTCGTTGCTACGACCATTACACTCACACAGAAGACTCTTCCCGATGTATTCATCGATCGTCTCCGGTAGCTTGTTCGGCACCTGCGGCTTGAACCGATAGAAACCGGATCCTGGATTTTGACACGACAGTCCACTGTATTCAACAGGACAGGTACAGCGCTCGATTCCGTAGGCGTGGTTGTTTTCTGCACCGGCTACATAGATTCCCATATCTAAGGTAACGTTCGTCAATCTAAATATAATGATATTCGTTAGAATCATACAGGTACACAAGAAAAGAGAACTTACAAAACTTGACGAAAATCCGTACTGATAGTGCCTCTTACGAACACGTGCTTTACGTTTTGAAGTGCAACCATAAGAATAGCCCGTGTGATCACACTGCCGTCGTAGTGATGTTTCCAGAATCTCTCATGCAATAACGCTGAATGTTGGATAACTTCCTTATCGTAAACTATCCGATCTTCGTAATAATCCAAAACGAGTTCATCGTGTGTGTGCAGCTGAACCAAGGGAAACTGTCGTAGCGATTCTTCCGGAATATTTTGGTACGCTCCCACCGTAACTAATGTAAAGTTCAATAAACCCCCGTAACTTGTTATGCGATCACCGAGGAACTGCGATGGAAGTTGAAAATACAGTGGGTACTGAAACGCACTATAAGCTCCAATTGAGACATTCCCCGTCGAACTCGGAATCAAGTCCAAGTTGTTCATACTTTTAACCTCTGCTGCCTCCCTGTTAGTTTTGGTTCCCTCCAGCTGGATTACTACAACGTAATCAAAATCGTAATCATCCTCGTCTCTCGCCACGTACTCAACGCTCAGATTCCGCGAGCCTTGCAGCCGAATTTGCCCCCATGAAAACTCACTCTGCTCACAATCCTGAGATCTACCGAAGCAGAAGCATCTCGTACATCCGTCGGGATTCCCTGACACCAAACCGAAAGTAGCCGACTTACACTGATCACACTTCCGTCCGAAGGTCATCGCCTTGCACAGACACTGACCATGTTCATCACAGTCCAGGCTACCATCAGCACTTCCAATAGACCCTCGCTCATCGCAGTCACACCGCCGGCAGTTCGGATAACCGTAGTACCCAATCGCGCACTCGTTGCACTGTCTACCCGTGTAGCCTTCCTTGCAGTTGCACTGTCCGGTTCCGCTGTTACAACTCTGCCCGATAGAACCGGCAATGTCACACTCACAGTGCTGACATCCCTTCTGGAACACGTTACCCCAGGTATTGATGGCGCACATTCGGCACTCGTAGCCGTGACTGTTCGGTGGGCATACACATCGGCCCGTATCCGGATCACATACGTACGCTGCGCTCGCACACTGCTCACATCCTGGAAATGGATAAATCAAAGAAAAAAAACTTTTGATGAATAATTGAAAACTTTGTTACACATATTGAAGAATTCTTAAATAATGATCATTATGAGGTCTAGTACCATTTGGGCAGGTGTACCTAATTTGGGCACTTGCCGCTATAACTAAGTCAACTTTAAGTGCTAAAAATAATACGCCTGCCCAATTGATACAAGTTCTTATCTAGATTTTACCCTTTTGCAAATTTACTTTGATCTGATTTATGACCTGTTCAAGTGTGGAGCATGAAGGTACCTAACATACATACCAGTTAAACAGTTGATCAAACCTGGTGTGAAACAAATGTAAGGCACGATCGCAAGCACTACGGATCACCTGTTGCGGCAAAAATGTTCTCTTTCCACCGGAACAGGCGATCTGCAGTGGTAACTTCAATTTAACCTTTCTAAGATGGCTAGGCGAACCACGATGGCATATTGCATGTTCAGTGAGCCTGTCTGGGTCATATTGACCCCAACATCCTACTAGGGTTAAGGTGTTAAGCGACCCGTGCCGGCCGTGGAATGAATCATCAAGTTTTGTCCTAGTGGGACTTTTTCCCGTGATTCTCGTGGAATCCCAAAATGGAATTACAACAATCCAAAATCAGTTAGTAGTGGCGAACAGGCTCGTACATAAAAGCGTGGCAAGAGAGGGATTTTTCCTTATTTCAACAAAAGGCGGAGTTAATGACACATCGGTAATGGGAGGGGTTTAACTACAAACCTCCTCCCTTGGGCACGGATTTTATGGAGAGCTTAACCCAAGAAGCTTGGAGAGCAAAGACACAAAGTCTAAAGCTATCAGTATACGCTTTGCCAAGTGTGCAAACTTTTCCGCACGCATCAACCAACAGCAAAGCATGCGCATTTCCAATGTTTTGTCATTGTTGAGACCGCTGTACTGCCCATCTTCGCATTGTAGTCCCATGTTGTTTTTCAAAGTGCCTACGTTTTGCACTATAACTCCTATTTAAAAAAAACCTAATTAATCCACCTAGCGGTGAAGGTGCCTTTCTCGTGCTTTAAAATATCCTTTCAACAAAACTCGAGCGACATGTTGATGACATTGACATAAATACAAAATGAAAACGGCTTGCTAAATCTACTCAATATGGATACATTTTATATTAGCATAACATCCAATATTCAGAAAATATAAGACAACGATCCAAAACTCAAACCAAACAAGTGTCATGAAGCCGCAAAATTTTGAAACGTCATTTTAGATTTTCCGGTCATCATTTTATGACTCCGGATATCTACCCCAACTAAACTAACCGCCATCTTGAACATTGAGACACCATCGTGGATGTTCTGGTATTCATTTTTGGACTCTGCACCTAAAATTACATAAAATAGTCGCCGTATTGAATTTTGGCATGTCGTTTATGATTTTCTGGTTACCAGTTTTGGACGAAGACCGGCATTCTTCCCCATTCAAACTATAGTCATGGTTCTACCCCATTACCCCGAATGCCACTACCCCGAACGCCATTACCCCGAACGCCATTACCCCGAAAGCCATTACCCCGAATAGGCCATTACCCCGAAAGCCGTTACCCCGAATGGGCCATTACCCCGAACGCCACTACCCCGAATGGGTCACTACCCCGAATGCCATTACCCCGAAAGCATATTTTTAGATGGGTTATTCTGCTGATGGGTACTTTATATTTTTATTAATTTATTAACATTACTGACATCTTTAATACCAGAAGATATCATTGTAAAGAATAACCTTAAAACAAAATAATGGAATAATACGTATTAGAGATGATCTTGTATGAAATAGAGCTGTCAGCAAAGGTCCTTCAAATACTGGCTATCGATATTGGCTCATTAGGCTGAAAAGACATTTGGCCAAAGTATCACTAATAAGACTAATGATCATTAGGCGAGATCGAATAATACAAATTGCAAAATAGGCCCGGAAAGAACATTTTATAGTTAGAAAAACAAAAAATCCTTGAAGGAGGAATAGACGATTTGGTAATAAAACTCAATAACAGTGTAACTTAAAAAAAATATCTTAAATGTGAAAAAATGTGATTGATAGGTTGGCCGCCAATAAGGTCTGCAAGGATATAACTAGAAAGAACAGCAAATAAATTAAAGAAGGGCAAATCTCCTATGGGAACATTCATAAACTACGTAGACCGAATTTTGGTCACCTGGGTCCTCTCCCCCTCCTCATCGTAGAATTTTAAAAGACAATTACACCGTCTTCGGCCAGAGGCCGCACAGGCTGTACATTACCAACATTAGACAATGGACAACACGTATAACACTCAGTGTCCCGGTAGAGTACAGTGACCCGATACCGATGAATCACCTTAATTTTTGTACACTATTTATGAATCACCATGTTGATCAAATGGAGTGATCCATAAACTGTGGTCATTTTTGCCGATTCATAAATTTTGGGGTCACTGTATTTTCTGTTCTGACGAAAAGTTTTCCTCGACCGGAGCGGGAATCGAACCCACACTCCGAGGCATGCGAGATTCCTAAACGACTAACGCCGCTAACCGCTCGGCCACGAAGTCCACGATTTGTTCATACAAAAATTTGTAAATTTGTATAGAGCCTAGAATTTGGATAGACCCTCTCCTACTTACATAGTTTATGCACGGCCCCTATACTTAAATCTGCAAAGGGCAACATGGCAACCAAGCAACTCTGTAACAATATAAGTCGAAAGAACAGCCCAACTTTAAAAGTAGGAAAAACACCAGATGGAATTAATAGAGATATGTCGCCAATCAACCCGGTAACGACGTAACTAGAAAGAACAGCCTATAAATTAAAGAAGGGCAAATCTCATACACAGTAAGCAGCTTTCACTCCCAGTAAACTATATAAGTGCAGCTAGAAGAACAGCCTTTCATGAAAAGAAAAGTTACAGTTTAGTCGCCAGAAAAAAATAATAGTTAATTTGGTCCAACAATGCTGGATCTACCTTGCTAAGTGAACTGAACTGAATATCTAAAATCCAGTCCAGTACTACAATCTTGAAAAAAAATATTCAGAAAACAATTTTAGGGCTTGATGTTCTGGAAACTCAAAAGAAAATCAAAAGAAATCTAGTTGACAGTTTGGCCGCAAGTCAATTCTGAAAAATTTTACTTGAAAGAACAGCCTATTATTCAAAGAAGAACAAATCCGCTATGGAGTTAGTTATTCGTCTGCAAATAAACTACGTAACACCATAGACTAATTTTAAGACCTCGATGTACCAAAGAAAACCATTAAATTTTCTGTGTCCAGTCCGGTACCCAATAAATATTCATTACCGTGTAATTTTTCCGTGTAAATTGCCTTTTTTGTGAATTATATTTAGCGTGTTACACCGATCTGACAGCTCTGACAGTAAGGTACTAAACATAAATTACGTAAAGTGGGTACCGAGGATTGCTCACAATCTGCGAACTTGACTGCGGAAAAAATCGCGACCATGACACCGCTGGTAACACTCAAACTCGAAAGAGCAGCATCTGATGAAAAAAAGGAAACATTTGTATAAAGAAACTAACAGTTTGGCTACCAAACAACTCTGCAATAGTACACGGTTGGAAACTGCAAACTCAAAAGAACAGCCTATTTTTAAAAGAAGGCAAATATTGGAAGAAGTGTAGTTTGATAACCAGCACAATCGTTTGCCACCAGTTTACAATCGTGCTTGAGGCCAACCAACTTTTAAAAGAAGGGAAAATGTCAGTTTCAAATACTTGTAGTTTTTATAGCCATAGCTATACGTTCAAAAGAGCAGCTAGTTTAAAATATTGAAAATTTGTCTTTACTTGTCTTCTTAATTTCATTGCGTTTGCTGCTTTCGTTTTCACGAACCTTACTTTTGCATGAAGCACAACATACGGAAACCTAAGGGAAACGGAACCTATCTTAAACAATGTACTCCCCATGCTATCTACAACGAAGTAAATAAGAGCTATTTGATTTGTGTTTTATTTTTATATTTTTTTTACTCGTTACAAAAAGAAAACGGAAAAAATCGATACCTAAATCGTCTGTTTAAGAATAGAATTAACATAGGAACATAGGATGGAGAAGAGTATTCATACCTACACTAGTTACTGATTACCCTTTTCTAACTTATAACCACCTTTCTTCTTCTTTCTTCTTCTTTTTATGGCTCTACGTCCCCACTGGGACTTGGCCTGCCTCGCTTCTACTTAGTGTTCTTTGAGCACTTCCACAGTTATTAATTGAAGGGCTTTCTTTGCCTGCCATTGCATGAATTTGTATATTGTGAGGCAAGTACAATGATTCATTATGCCCAGGGAGTCGAGAAAATTTCCCCGACCGGAACGGGAATCGAACCCGCCGTCTCCGGATTGGTGATCCATAGCCTTAACCACTAGGCTAACTGGAGACCCTTTTAACCACCTTTATCAACTTCTAATCGGTCACCACTTTTTTGGTGATCTCCTGAACGATTCGGGGTAATGGCCCTTTCGGGGTAGTGGCTTTCGGGGTGATGGCTTTCGGGGAAATGGCTTTCGGGGTAATGACCCATTCGGGGTAATGGCTTTCGGGGTAGTGGCCTATTCGGGGTAATGGCATTCGGGGTAGTGGCGTTCGGGGTAATGGCGTTCGGGGTAATGGGGTGGAGCCATAGTCATATTGCAGACCTTGTGAAACAGCGCACAGCTTGGGTTTTCTGATTACAAATTTTGAATTCTGGACATATTTTCATACAAAATATGCCCATAATGCAAGAATTAAAAATCCTATAAAATAGGCACTAACTTGAATACTGGGCCATTATCTTGGACTTTACTCTGGTGGACTCCGAACATATTTCCCATACCAAATACACTTATTTTACATAGTTTTAGAGCTCAAAATTCCTTAAAACAGCCACCATCTTCTGTTAACGCGATCAAATTCTAAGTTTTCCATTCAACGTTGACCCATCCTGCTATTAATTTACACCTTAGGAATCTGAAATGGTACGATTTGATGAGATCGCTTTAGTGTTGTCTATATTTTATTCTCATAAATATATGAGAACTTAGACCTAATGTTTATCAGGCCATTTATTTTTTCATATGAACGTTGGTTCTGCTACACAACAGCTAGTCTCTAATGTGATCTAAGGCTATTTTCTTGCTAACTGTTCATTAGATTATCCAAAAATCTGCGATCTGATGTGTCGTATTTATGGGTTTCATTCATTTTTATATTTGGTAATTTCCGGTGAGATAGCCGGATCTGATTCCATGACACTACCGGTTGTCCCAATTATGGTCTGAAAATATTTTATTTGCTATTTGTTCACCTTTACCTAATCACCGCGATTTGATATATCGCATGAATAGGTTTGCTTCACTTTTACTTATAACCACTTTCGAAGCCACAGCTGAACCCGCAACACTACCGGGAACCTAATGTAGTCTGACCCTATTTTTCCATCAGGTTGTCGATAAGTCGTGATCAGTCTTGTTAGACATCACAGTCATTTGAACCTTTTCGTCGATAATCGGCCTCCTTTGTCTCCGACATTCGCAACACAAGCAATCAAACTACTGTTCAAAACAAAAATGTCAAACGAATGCACTTCACCACGATAACGGCTTCGGGAGACGGTTCGGCTTTTGTTATTCCTGTCTTCTTCCATAATAAGAGCTATGTTGCCCATCTGTGTGTCGTTTTCAATGCAACGTACAATTATAAACTAATATTAACATTTCGGGCCCATATAGCCGAGGCGGTAAACGCACGGGTATTCAGCATGACCATGCTGAGGGTGACGGGTTCAATTCCCGGTCGGTCCAGGATCTTTTCGTAAAGGAAATTTCCTTGACTTCCTTGGGCATAGAGTATCTTCGTGCCTGCCACACGATATACACATGCAAAATGGTCATTGGCAGAGGAAGTTCTCAGTTAATAACTGTGGAAGTGCTCATAGAACACTAAGCTGAGAAGCAGGCTTTGTCCCAGTGAGGACGTTACGCCAAGAAGAGGAGAGGAGTAACATTCATAATTGGAATTGGCTAAAAATCTATGCGTAAAGCTAGAATAAGACACATGTCATCGTGTCAGATGACATTGATTTGACCCTTTCTTATGTTTATAGATCTTCGTTCTACTGCTCGTGTTGTGTGTAGGTAAGAGGTAACGATAGCGCACGAATGTAACAAAGCCGACTGACCCCCGACTGCGGCAACGAAATGAAGGTAGTAAAAAGTGTCGAATGTTTACAAGACTGGTCGTTATTTGATGTACCGCATCCATGGGTTTGGTTAAATTTTATATTTTACTACCCGGATCTGATTCCAGGTAAGTACCGGCTGAACCAAATATGGTCTAACATTATTGTCTTGTTAACTGCTCATCGGTTAACTAAAAACGCTGCAAATTGAAGGTGTTACATGCAGGGTTTGATAATTTGGACGGGACTCTCGGAACCAATTCCGGAACACTATCAGTTGTCTTTAGTGTGAAGTAAGGCTATTTTCTAGCTAACTGTTCATCAGGTTATCGCAAAAGCCACGATTTGATGTGTCACATGCCTGGATTTGGTTAACTTTTACATTTGGCCTCTTCCGGCCACTCAAAACCGATTCCGAAACACTTGCTGGCCGTTGATTAGGTAATCTAAAAAGCCGATATTTGATGTGACGCATGTATGGGTTTGTTTCTCTTTCAGATTTAACCACTTCGGCGGGAACCCCGGAACGGGTTCCGGAACACTACCGGTTCAGATATGGTCTGAGATGATTTTCCTGCTCATTATCCATCAGGTCATCGAAAATGCCGTGGTTTGATGTGCCGCATGCATGGGTTTGGTTCAATTGTATATTTGGCCACTTCCAGCGGGACGCCTAGAACCGGTTCCGGAACACTACCGGTTCAGATATGGTCTGAGATGGTTTTCCTGCTCATTGTCCATCAGGTCATCGAAAATGTCGTGGTTTGATGTGTCGCATGCATGGATTTGGTACAATTGTATATTTGGCCACTTCCAGCGGGACGCCCAGAACCGGTTCGGGAACACTACCGGTTCAGATATGGTCTGAGACTATTTTCCTGCTTACCGCTCATCAGGTTATCGAAAATGCCGTTGTTTGATGTGTCGCATGCATAGATTTGATGCATTTTCATATCTGGTCCCTTCCTGGGGTACCGTTCCGGAACACCTAAATGGCCATATCTCCGGAACGGCTGAACCGATCCGAACCATTTTCAATAGGAAACAATGGGACCAGATTCCGCGTCGCATGAACCGTCGGTCATTGAAATCGGATGAGGTTTACTGCCAAAAAGTGATGTGAGTTTTTTTGTACACACACATACAGACACACACACACACACACACGCACACACATACACACACACAGACATCACCTCAATTCGTCGAGCTGAGTCGATTGGTATATGTGGTTTGACCTTCCGGGCCTTCTATCAAAAAGTCATTTTTGGAGTGAACATATAGCCTTTCCAGTACACTTAGTGTACGAGAAAGGCAAAAAAAGTGTATTCATGTGATGCATAAACTTTTTGTGACACATTGAGCTGTGAAATGAGGTGAGAAAAATATCAAATTTATTTTAAATGGGCTCGTGAGAGACAAAAATATGATTTGCATTAGAAACAACATGGGACTGACATGCCAAGAGGGGCTGTGTAGGCCTGCTGGGTTATGCGTGCGGAAAAATCTGCGCATTATAGGCAAAGCGTGTACTAACAGCTTGGCATAAACAAGGCAGACTCTGTTAAGACTTCGTAAATCAACGATGGCTGCCAAGCAGTCCGTGAAGCTGAAGTTGCCAAAGTATACTTAGAAGAATTTGCGGGAAGCCCTAAGGATACGCCACACGCGTTTGCTTACGACGACGTCTCGGAAATCTTGGAAGAGTGGACCTGAAAAGGCTGACCTGTTCCAGATCGAAAGTCATCAGCCACCACAGGTTAGGGCCTGTTCATAAACCATGTAGACTCAAATTTGTCCATCTCAACCCCCCCCCCCTCATCCTTGTTGACCCCCCCTCCCCCCTCCCCCCTCCTAAAAAGACTACGTGGTTAAGGAACGACTTTCAGGGCGGGACAGGAAGAGGCCGCCCCCTCAACCCTAGTGGATAGAAGAAATAGGAGAAGAAGAACAAGATGAAAAAGAAGCAGAGATGAAAGAAAAAGGAACAGGAGTCCAGGGATACTAGGGCCCTAAGCCAAAGCAAGGTAGAAAGGCAGGTGCCAAGCGTGAAAAGGTTGACGCCCTCGCCATCGAGTTGGACGAATCTAAACACTCAGATATCTTGAAGGCGATGCGGAACGATGCCCAACTCGTGGACCTTAGAGCCGACGTATGCAGTATTCAGCATACTCGTGCAGGTGAAATGATCGACAAGTTCGATAAAACCCACAAGAGCACCGCCTACAAATGTTTGGTATGATAAAAGAGGTCCTTGGTGAGGGTGTCGAAGTGAGGGTACAAAAGGTCCGGCAGGAATACAGGAGGCCTTGGTTCATCTGCTTTAGACACCAACAAGTCTGTAAGGCTTAAAGGCTGCACGTAGCGCCGATATTGCGGCCGACCATCATCTCTTTAGCGGCGAGATCCGACTGCGCATTGCTAGGATCTATCGCCAGGAGGAGAAAATCGGGTGCCGATTCAACACACGCTGACTGGAAGATGCTGCCGTGAAAATGAGCTGGAGAACCGTGCCATCGGAGCGCCATCGGGAACGCCTTCATCGCAACAGGCGAGAATAATTTGGGTGAGCTACGCACCCGGAGAAAGCAGTGGTTCACAGATGATACCTGGAGGAAGATAGAGGAGCGAAGGAACACCAAAGCCGTGATAGAGCGAGCGAAAACACGAGGAGCCAAAGCCGTAGCCCGTCAGCGCTATTCGGCTTTCGAGAAGGAAGGGAAATGCTCATGTAGACGGGATAAAAAAAAACCGGCGACATCCGTCTCCTCTACGATGTTTCACGTCGCCTTAGTGGGACTAAGATGAATGCTACGATGCCCGTGATAGACCTGTCTGAACAGTTACTGACCGACCCGGCTGACCAGTTGAAACGCTGGTTCGAGCACTTTGGAAACCTTTTTCGCCATCAACACCTCAGTGCAGGAGATAGAAATAGCCATTCGTAGCATGGAATCGAACAGGGCCCCAGGAGTCGATCTGTGTGGACCTTATCCGGTCCGTATCATTCTGGAGCAAATCAGTGAATTCCAAGAGTCTCTCTACCTGGTGTTCATTGATTACGAAAAAGCTTTCGACCGTCGGAAACATGTGGGAACCCCTTAGGCGCAAGGGTCTCCCTGAGTAAATCATCGACCTCATTGAAACACAGTACAGAGCATTTTCGTGCTGAGTACTGCACAACGGTGTTTTGTCCGATCCCATCCAGGTCGTTGCTGGAGTGAGGCAAGAATATATACCTACTATCACCGCTACTGTTTCTCATCGTAATCGACGACATCCTGGTAGGTGCGATTGACCGCGAACCAAATCGTGGATTGCTGTGACAGCCCATTGCCATGGAGCACCTACCTAGACTTCGAACTGGCTGATGACAATGCTCTCCTAGCTCAACGGCGCTCTGATCTTGATCTTGTCAATCGCTCCTCAGCGGCAGGTATTACCATCAACGTCAACAAGACCAAATCGTTGGATGTAAACACGGTCAACCCTTCCAGCTTTAGCATCAAAAGTCGATAGTGACAGAAATTCGAGAGCGAAAGTGGAGGTGGGTCGGCCACACTCTACGCAGGGGCGGAAACGAAATCTGCAAGCAAGCGTTAGACTGAAACTCAGCAAGACATCGCAGCAGAGGCAGACCCAGAGGCTCAAGGCAGCGCAGCCTCAACAACGAAACAAGTCGACAGAAATTAGACCTGGTCACAGGTCAAGGCGATGGCTGGCAATTGCCCAGAATGGAGACCTTTCAGTTCAGCCCTCTGCACCACCGTGGATGCCCAGGACTGAAAGTAAGAAGATATACAAAATGTATAGAGTTACAGAACCGTCCCAATTTTCTCCGATTTATTATAATTTTTCTAATCATCGTAAAAACAAACTTAAAAGGTTCTTTAAAGCTAGAAAACAGAAGAATGCCTAAAATCGACAAATGGTAACTTGGACCCCTTTGCATCTGGGCCCCTCATTTGTAATTTGAAAAAAAAAATACAATACATGTACAACAATGCAAAGCAAACCACACGAAGTGAGAAAAAATAGTAATTTTTGTGGAATTCTTATGCGTAGAAATGTCGCCCACTGGACCACATCTCTTGGCGTAACAATCCTACTAAATGACACATTCTACCGTAACGTTACAACGTTTTGACGCTTTTATGGTCCGATATCACAGCGCAACATTTTTTTGTCTCAAGAGCAAACTTATGTGTCTCCGAAGGATTTTGGGCCGCTGAATCCGAATCCGGGCTCAGATTTGCTCCAACACGTCACAATTTTGAGCTATACCTCAATTTATAGGGCAAAATATGCGATTTTGGGCTTTTTTTGACTGCAAGCCATTAAGCATGGAATTATTTTTTTCTGGCAATCAAAAGGTTAACTGGCCAATTAACATCTAAATTAACGACTCATGCAAAATATTTCATTTTACCTTATCAAATTTGATTGATTTAATCATTTTATGTTAGTATGAAAACTTGCATGCAACATTTGGAGGGTGACTTGTATGGGAAATAACGTACCTAACATAAATCGCTTAAAACTATCAAATTCGATTTGGTAAAATGAAATATTTTGCATGAGTCGTTAATTTAGATGTTAATTGGCCAGTTAACCTTTTGATTGCTTAAAAAAATATTTCCATGCTTAATGGCTTGCAGTCAAAAAAGCCCAAAATCGCATATTTTGCCCTATAACTTGAGGTATAGCTCAAAATTGTGACGTGTTGGAGCAAATATGAGCGCGGATTCGGATTCAGCGGCCCAAAATCTGTCAGAGACACATAAGTTTGCTCTTGAGACAGACCAAAAGTTAATTTTTGTTAGGCTGTGTATTCTACTATAAAAAAAATCTGAAAAAAAGAGTCAGAACGTTGTGGTAGAATGTGCCAAATATTTTTAGAAAAAAAATAATAGATGTGTATAAATGTTTGATTCAAAATACCTCAGGCATTAGAATATAAGAAATTTTTCACAGTAAATACTATGAAAGCTCAAATGTTTGGTTTAGTGGAAGAGGTCCTTGGTAAGGATTGCGAAGTGAGGACTTGGAGAGGCTCGGCAGAGATACAGGTGGCCTTCCGCAAGGTTGCAAGATTAGGTAAACCCTCCCAAGCACTGAATCAAATTTCAACCATTGCTCAACAATAATGACAATGTCGCAACCTGCATTTGTTGCGACAATTTATAAACAATGCGACATATGTTTCTTTCAACATAACTGATCTGAATAGAATATATATGTATATATATATATATATATATATATATATAGATTACTGTTCACATATGGTATATCGTTTTTAATACCAGAAAAGTATGTGCCATGCTATGCTACAGCAGCATGAGTAATGACCATTCTGGCAAAATTTAAACTAAATTGGAAAACTAAGTGTTGAAATATTAAAGTTTCAAGTGAGATTAATTTTTTTGAATAAAATTCAACTGTAAAGCAAAAAGGACATGAAAATATTAAATAATCAATCAAGTGGGAATAATGTGGTTTGAAATGCAGAAAACTGCTTCTTAATAGCATTGCTATTAAGTGAATCACGATATCGCCATTGCGAAGCTCGACAGGTTGGGCACGGTGTGTTGAAACAGGATTATTATCGCACTTTCATGAACCTAAAATATTTTTTCGTTATAAGTTAGCCTTAGCTGTATATATTTAGATTCTGGAGGTTAAAAAATCATTCATCGGGGAAAATTAAAATAAATTCGATTTTAATAGTTTACCACTTTTCCCATATGAAAAGTATGTGCTGCAAATACTACGAGTTACAGGTGTATGGCGCTTCCTCAAATGTATGAGTCGCATTAATGGGAAGCATTTTTTTTACCTTCATTACAAATATTTATGTGCCAGACAAATGGAAGAAATGTAGACTTTTCTGATTTATGACTTTCGACAGACTGTAGTGGGCTGGACACATGAAACGAACGCCAAAAAAATTTAAACTCGTTGTAAAGACTTTAACATTCGTTTCTCTCTAAAAGGTTTCAAATTTATTAGTAGAAAGGGGACATTTTCTAGCGGAGTTTAGGTTCATCAGATTTGCGTAATATCTTATCATATGGGAAAAGTGGTAAACTACTAAAATCGAATTTATTTTAATTTTCCCCGATGAATGATTTTTTAACCTCCAGAATCGTAATATATACAGCTAAGGCTAATTTATAACGAAAAAATATTTTTGCAATTAAGTTTCAAAATAGCTAACTTTTCACACGCGAAAATAATACTAAAATGGTAGATTTTTCGATACTGAAACAAGTGTGCCGAAAAGTACTACTTTTCGGCACCCTTAAAAGTGCCGAAAAGTACCACTTTTCGGCACTTTTGTTCGTATACACTTTTGTCAAGCTTCCGTGAAATTCTTGGGAATTCTAAGGGAACATTACGCCGGGACCACATTCTACTGGTACTTCCACGTTCATTGAGCGGCGGAAGAAACTTTTATCGTTGACCTACTACCGGAAAATCCAAATTCTTTCACGAAAGTTTGTCGCACTGATTTCCAACGGCTGCCCGAAAACTTCTGACACCCAACCCAACTGTAGCACAGCCTACCTGATCGAAAAACGTGCTCCAGCGCGGCATGGATGCTCACACGTGGTATCTCTTGCAACATGGTGGTGTAGCTAAAAATGATCCAACCCAATGGATTTTTTTATAATTGCAAAAAATGTTGTATGCAACTCGTTGCAAAACTCGATTTTTTCAGCACTCGTCATATTTATCCAACTCGGCAAGCCTCGTTGGATAAATGTATGACTCGTGCTGAAAAAATCATCATTTTGCAACTTGTTGCATAAATAACTATTTAGATTCATGAAAGTGCGATAATAATCCTGTTTCAACACACCGTGTGGGAGTATGTGGTAACCTCCTGCGTTGGTTCGGCTCTTACCTCACCGACCGATATCTGACGGTAGTGATTGGAGAATGTAGGTCTAATAGCTTTCAAGCTTCATCCGGGATACCTCAAGGGAGTCATTTGGGTCCGCCGATTTTCTACTCTATTTCAACGATGTCCATTTTGTAAACGAAGGCCCGCGGTTATCCTTTGCGGACGATCTGAAAGTTTTTCTGCAAATCAAATCAATCGCCGACTGTATTTTACTGCTGCATCAACTTTATAATTTCGCCAACTGGTGTTCTGCGAACCGGATGGTAGTTAATCCAGCCAAGTGTTCCATGATAATGTTTACAAGGAAAAACAACCGATCGTCTTCATCTACAGTCTACTTGATACGGAAATTGAATGTGTTAGTCACATCAAGGACCTGGGCGTCATCCTCGATTCGCACTTAAATTTCAAGCAACACTGTGCGCCATTACAGACACAGTAATCAATACAGTTTCATTCTTTGGAGGTTCTTCCAAATAACAATGCT
Organism: Aedes albopictus; assembly: GCF_035046485.1. Taxonomy (NCBI): domain Eukaryota; kingdom Metazoa; phylum Arthropoda; class Insecta; order Diptera; family Culicidae; genus Aedes; species Aedes albopictus. The sequence continues at coordinate 227,199,248 of NC_085137.1, read as the reverse complement.
TCCAAATGCAAATTTTGCAAAACAATGATGTTGGAAATAAAAACTTTGCATCCGATTACACAGCGCAACATTTTTTTTTTTCTCTCAAGAGCAAACTTATGTGTCTCTGAAGGATTTTGGGCCGCTGAATCCGAATCCGGGCTCAGATTTGCTCCAACACGTCACAATTTTGAGCTATACCTCAATTTATAGGGCAAAATGTGCGATTTTGGGCTTTTTTGACTGCAAGTTATTAAGCATGGAAATATTTTTTTTAAGCAAACAAAAGGTTAATTGGTCAATTAACATCTAAATTAACGACTCATGCAAAATATTTCGTTTTACCTAATTAAATTTGATAGATTTAAGCATTTTATGTTAGTATGAAAACTTGCATGCAACTTTTGGAGGGTGACTTGTATGGGAAATATCGTACCTAACATAAATCGCTTAAAACTAACAAATTCGATTTGGTAAAACAAAATATTTCGCAGAACTCGTTAATTTAGATGTTAATTGACCAATTAACCTCTTGATTTCCTAAAAAAATATTTCCATGCTTAATAACTTGCCGTCAAAAAAGCCCAAAATCGCATATTTTGCCCTATAAATTGAGGTATAGCTCAAAATTGTGACGTTTTGGAGCAAATCTGAGCCCGATTTCGGATTCATCGTCCCAAAACCTGTCAGAGACACATAAGTTTGCTCTTGAGACAGACCAAAAGCTAATTTTTGTTACGCTGTGTTATTATTGAATAGGGTGTACTATAACATAGGACCTACTTTGTTGAAAATAAATACATAATAACAAGATTCGCTAGAGTCGAAAATCTGCCTCAATGAAGCAAAAAGTATGATTTTTTTTAATATGACCTTCTCTATAGATTAAATTTAGGATGAAAAATGCAGTTAAAAGTAAATTTCTCTTCTGTATCATTCAGAGAGCAATATTCTACTACTCTGTACAAATTTTTAGCCTAATTCATGATGCTATTGCAACACAGGACTTAAATGAACATTTTTTAATAAATTCTATGAAAACAAGGTTACTCACTATATGGAGCTGGAAACTGCTTGGTGAATTATTATTGACCAACTATTGAGCTTTACCTTTAGTAGAATAGTATAAGATTCCAATACATTAAAAACTTCATGAAAATTTGCATGTTAAGTATGTGGAAAGGATTCCCTGTTGTGCATTTGGACGAGTCGGACGTGTGCTCCGTATCTCACCACGCGATAGCCTTTAAACAAGTAGAGTTTTTTCCCCCGCAATTGCGGAAGGTTTTTTATATCGTGCGTTCTCCTGCTTGTGCGAAGTGTAGTGTCGCAAGGTGGTATCCAGCGCAACGCGGAAGCGAGGTGCTTGCATCATCGTACATCAAGGTCAAGGAATAATCGCATCCAAAAGTCATCATTATCGCCATCATCAGCCCCTCCGTCATCGAAGAGGACGGCGGCGACGGGTGCGAAGGCAGACGCGACGGACAGCTTTACCATCTGCCTGCCTGATAAATATCTACCTGCTCCGGTCAGATAAGTATCACTCTTTCGATACACTTCTTTTGTCTGCCCAATTTGTTTTGATCGCTTTTGTCTATTGTATCCCCAGTCCACATTCGACCACGTGCTTTTTTTGACATCCATTGCAGTGGTTCCCAAACTACTGTATACGGGTAAGGGTGTACAAACTGTAAATAACAGAACATTTTTTTTTGTTTTTTTTTATTAGCTATTTTTTCTTTTTTTTTTCAATACCGTTTTTTTTGCATCCTACAGGGTGCGCTAAAATAATCATAAGAATTGAATTCGTATATTATTAGTACAAGTTTTTTTTTTTTGCTTTATTTTTTTTTTATATATTATTAACATTGTTTGGTTTACAAACCAAACAGTTGTCGTCCTAAGGAAGAAAGTGCACTGTAAATACTTTAAGGTTTTTTCTCTTCCTCTTTGCACTTTTGAGTTATTTTTCATAAATTTGTTTCCACATGGAAGATTCGATTGGAGGCGAAACGCCTCCTAATGATATCATTGCTCGTACGCGGTTTTATCAGCCATCTTCGCCTGGACCTTGGGTTGTCTATTTCCGGCGCAAATGCAAACCATTGAATATGCTTTCGATTTCTCGAGAGCTGACGCGTAAGTATCCTGGGACCGTTGTTCACCAAGTGAAGGCATCCAAGCTGCGTGTTACCGCACCTAGCTACAAAGCAGCAAATGAAATTGCTCAACACGAAGCGTTTACTGTTGAATACGCGGTCTATGTGCCAGCACGAGAAGTGGAGGTGGAGGGGAAGATCCTCGACGAAATGCTGACATGTGAGGACATCAAGACCGGCTTTGGTCGATTCAAAAATAGGTCAATTCCGGATGTGGCTATCCTAGACTGTAAACGCTTATCTAAGGTTTCCATGGAAGGAAATAAAAAGGTGTACTCGCCTTCAGCGTTTTTTCGAGTGACTTTTCCAGGTTCCATCCTCCCGGAATTTGTTGTAATTGATGGTGGTTTTTACCCAGTGCATCTTTTTAGGCCGAAGGTTTTTAATTGTACCAAATGCAAGCAGTTTGGTCACAGTGATAGCTTTTGCGACAACAAGCCCCGTTGTGGCAAATGCAACCAAGCTCATTTGGAGGACTCTTGCACACAGGAAGTGGAAAAATGTAGCTACTGTGACGGAGATCCACACGACTTGCAAGTTTGCCCGGCTTACAAAAGACGCATTCGAAATGAGAGTCGCTCTATCATAAAGCGCTCCAAACAGACATATGCGGAGATGGTGAAATCTTTTAAAACACCAGATTCCGTGTCTGAATCAGCTGTCCCAGTTGAAAATCCCTATCAGGAGTTGTCTTCCGATGATCAGGACGATGGCGAAACTGATGAGGGTGGATCTCTTTCGGAGGTACACGCACCTGGAAAAAGGAAGTCATCATCTTCCCCGGGATTGCGCCGAAAGGTCTTTTTAAAGTCTTCCCTCAAAAGTTTGCCTAATGTTAAAGGAGACGGAGTAAACTTAAAAACTCCGAAGAATCAGGTTCCTCTAGCTTCAGATCCATGTTGTAGCAAGAACCTGTCACCCCCGTCTCCGCCTGTTAAATACACTTCAAAGAGAAATAATCGACAAGGTAGCAAGAAAAAAGCTACCAAAGTTCCTCGCAATTCAAGCAAGCCTCCTAGACCCAAGCGAGGACTGTTTACTTTTAGGGTTCTCGTGGATCGCTTATATAATGCCCTCAGCCTTCCAGAAACATTTAGAGGCATTATTGATATGTTTATACCTACAGTAGAAGAATATCTTCGGAATCTGACACAATCATGGCCCCTCCTTGCTGCGATCATATCTTTCGATGGATAATTCATCAAGTGAGGTACAAGATATGATCACTGTGCTACAGTGGAACTGTCATAGTCTAAAACCTAAATTAGACCTGTTTAAGTTTTTGATTCACAACTCTGATTGTGATATATTTGCTCTTTGTGAAACATGGCTTTCTTCTGAAGATGAACTCAACTTCCACGATTTTAACATTATACGCCAGGATAGAGATGACCATTATGGAGGAGTTCTTTTGGGGATCAAAAAGACTTACTCATTTTATAGAATTCCAATCGCGACTCATCCTGGCGTAGAAATCGTCGCTTGCCAAATAAACGTAAAGGGTAAAGAACTTTGCGTAGCTTCCGTTTACATTCCTCCAAGAATTTCAATTAACCGCCGTCATCTTTGGAATGCGGTTTCTGCACTATCACATCCAGTTTTAATTCTGGGTGATATGAACGCGCATGGTACAGGGTGGGGCGAACCATATGACGATAATAGAGCGGCCATTTTCTATGATTTGTGCGACGATTTCAACTTGAACATTTTAAATACAGGTGAAGTGACACGTATTGCATCTGACACCCAGTTGTATCTTAAAAAATCTGATGCTTTCAAAACTTTTCGTAGGCACGGTACCTCAGATCTTTATCAAGAGTACGCAAAACTCGAAAGACAGCTGAGAAACCTGCTGAAAGCGAAGAAGCGTAGTTATTGGCGACACTTCATTGAGGGTCTCTCAAGAGAAACTTCAATGACAACGCTTTGGAGAGTGGCTCGCAACATGCGAAACCGCTCTTCTTCTAATGAGAGTGACGAATACTCCAACCGTTGGATATTCAGCTTCGCGAAAAAGGTCTGCCCAAACTCAGTCCCAGCACAACCGATTTCTTGGGAAACATCCCCAAGAGACGGTTCTCTGGACAGACCCTTCACTATGCTGGAACTTTCTATGGCTCTTCTTTCATCAAACAATTCCGCTCCGGGAAGCGATATGATCAAGTTCAATCTTCTAAAGAATCTCCCAGATATCGCGAAAAGACAATTACTGGACCTGTTCAACTCATTCATGGAGAACAACATCGTTCCGCATGAATGGAGACAGGTCAAAGTAATAGCTATTCAAAAGCCTGGTAAACCAGCGTCTGATCATAATTCATACCGCCCAATTGCTATGTTATCATGTTTAAGGAAATTGTTGGAAAAAATGATCCTATCACGACTCGATCATTGGGTCGAATCGAATAACTTGCTTTCAAATACACAGTTCGGGTTTCGCAAGGGCAAAGGAACAAACGATTGTCTAGCGTTGCTTTCAACAGATATTCAACTGGCCTTTGCGGAAAAGGAGCAACTGGCTTCAGTTTTCTTGGATATTAAGGGCGCCTTTGATTCAGTTTCCATAGGAATATTGTCAGAAAAACTGCGCAATAGTGGACTTCCAGGAATTTTGAATAATTTCTTGTATAATTTGTTGTCAGAAAAACATATGAGTTTCAATCTCGGACAACTGACAACTTCCAGAATTAGTTACATGGGCCTACCCCAAGGCTCATGTTTAAGTCCCTTGCTTTATAATTTTTACGTGAAAGACATTGATAGTTGCTTGGAAGGACAATGCACGCTAAGACAACTTGCAGATGATGCTGTGGTTTCTCTAAAAGGCCCACATGCAGAAATGCTGCAAAGACCATTGCAAAATTCTCTAAATAATCTGTCAATCTGGGCAAGAGATTTAGGGATCGAGTTTGCTCCGCAAAAAACTCAATTGGTTGTGTTTTCTAGAAAGCGGAACCCAGCCCAACTGAAACTCAATCTTTTGGGAATAGAAATCGACCAGTCTTTGACTTCGAAATACCTTGGGGTCTGGTTTGATTCAAAAGGCACTTGGGGTACCCAAATCAAGTATTTGGTGCAAAAATGTCAACAAAGGATCAATTTTCTACGCACAATTACCGGAACATGGTGGGGTGCTCACCCGGAAGACCTCATAAAACTTTACAAAACGACTATTCTCTCTGTTATTGAGTATGGCTCTTTCTGCTTCCACTCAGCAGCAAACTGCCACCTAATAAAGTTGGAACGAATTCAATACCGTTGTTTGCGTATTGCTCTCGGCTGTATGCACTCAACGCATAATGCGAGCCTTGAGGTCCTGGCAGGGGTGAAACCTCTCCAGAACCGATTCTGGGAGCTCTCGCTAAGGTTACTTATCAAGTGTGGAGTGAGCAACACACTTGTCATTGAAAACTTCGAAGAAATGCTCAGTCTGAACACTCAATCAAAATTCATGAGAATCTATCTGTTCTATATGTCATCTGACATAAGCCTACCAAGTTATAATCCTCCCCGTGTACACTTCACTAATGACAGTACCTCTGTTAAATACGATCTGTCCATGAAACAAGCTATTCATGGAATACCAGATCAACTTCGATGTATATCTATTCCTCGCATTTTTAACGAAAAGTACCAAAATGTCAATTCCTGTAAGAGATTCTTCACTGATGGGTCTCGCATAAATGGATCCACTGGTTTCGGTGTCTTCAATGAAAATTTCACCGCCTTCCGCAAACTTCAGGAACCTTGTTCGGTTTATGTTGCTGAGCTGGCAGCAATCAATTTCGCTTTGGGGATGATTTCAAACATGCCCGTAGACCATTTCTTCATCTTCTCGGATAGCCTTAGTTCGATTGAGGCACTCCGGTCGATGAAACCTGTAAAACATCCATCTTACTTTCTTACAAAAATAAGGGAGCAGATGGGTGCACTGGTCGAAAGATCATACAAGATTACCTTTGTATGGGTCCCCTCACATTGCTCAATTTATGGCAATGAGAAGGCGGACTCTCTCGCAAAGGTGGGCGCACAGGAAGGTGAGATCTATGATAGAAGAATTTCACATGATGAATTTTTCCATTTTGTTCGCCAGAGTTCTCTTCAAAGTTGGCAAAATGATTGGCGAGATGGCCAGCTGGGACGGTGGTTACATTCCATTATTCCTAATGTTTCTTTGCGAGTGTGGTGGTATGGTCTGGATGTAAGTCGCAATTTCATTCGCGTGATGTCAAGACTTATGTCCAACCATTACTCGCTAGACGCGCATTTACACAGGATTAACCTCGCGTTGAGCAATGTTTGTACTAAGTGCGGTTCCGGTTATGATGACATCGACCACGTAGTTTGGCAATGCCCGGATAATGACGCCTCCAGAGCGCTACTTTTGGATACCCTTGAGGCCCGAGGTAGACAACCCTTTGTTCTTGTGAGAGATGTGTTGGGGACCCGCGATGTCACATACATGGGATGTATTTTCGACTTTCTTCGCTCTGCTGGTATAAAAGTTTAATTTGCTTGTGTTTTCTTCTCCAGTTTTTTTCTCTCTGTTTTGTCCTCTTTGTGTTACCAAGCTGCTCCTGGCCATCCGAAAGACCAAGTCCCACAACAAGTTGGTACCAACACCACAAGGCACCGAATACGCTAGCAAGATGCGATTCACCCCCGGATGAGCAGCAGTGAAACCTTCGGCCCAATCCTTACCCTGTCCATCCCTCAAAATGTGACCTTCTAACCTCGAGCTGCCACGAGTACCCTGGCTTCCACCCATTACTAACAGATATCATTAAAAAGTTATTACTCTGTATAATGTATACTATTAAGTACAAAGAAAGATTCTCGGCTCCGTAAAGCGTTATACGCGATTGAGCCCCAAATAAACGAACTAGATAAAAAAAAAAAAAAAAGTATGTGGAAAGTTATGTCGAATTTTGAGAAATGGGTTTTTTTATTGATGTTTTACGAAAACCGCTTCAGTTACACAATAAAGAACATTTTGCTTAATGTTATATTTTTCCTACATTTGAGAATAACTATAGAAAGTTATGCAAAAAGCTGATGATGATTTTTTTGAAAAATAAAAAAAGATATGGCACAAGCAAGTTGTCCGTTTTATAAATTGAACAGTCCTTAGTATTAGCATCAAGCGAGTCGCACAAATTCGTAGGTGTTACAGTCCTAAAATGAGCGTTGCCTTCTTCCCGTCTGTTACAAAAGCACACATATTTAGGACTGATATCTGACTTTAAGGCTAACTTATAACGAAAAAATATTTTAGGTTCATGAAAGTGCGATAATAATCCTGTTTCAACACACCGTGCCCAACCTGTCGAGCTTCGCAATGGCGATATCGTGATTCACTTAATAGCAATGCTATTAAGAAGCAGTTTTCTGCATTTCAAACCACATTATTCCCACTTGATTGATTATTTAATATTTTAATGTCCTTTTTGCTTTACAGTTGAATTTTATTCAAAAAAATTAATCTCACTTGAAACTTTAATATTTCAACACTTAGTTTTCCAATTTAGTTTAAATTTTGCCAGAATGGTCATTACTCATGCTGCTGTAGCATAGCATGGCACATACTTTTCTGGTATTAAAAACGATATACCATATGTGAACAGTAATCTATATATATATATATATATATATATATATATATATATATATATATATATATATATATATATATATATATATATATATATAAATGCAGTGGCATACGTGGGACCGCCCATAACTCGCGAACGGGATGTCCGATTCGCGTCATCTTCCTTTTGTTCTGTTAGTTTTCACCCAAGGAAGGTTTATAAGGCAAAAAAATTATGAAGAATGGAGAGATTTTAGATATCGGTTTTTCGGCCGTTTTGCACTAGGAGACTCACTTGAAAAGTCATAAAACGCAGTAGGCAAGACAAAGTTTGCCGGGGACAGCTAGTTTTATATATGTTTTCAATTTTCAAAAATTGGAAAATTCGCCTTATTTTACACGTGGCCGATTTTCTTTAAAATAAAACTATTTTTATTCGATTCAAAAATTATTACTAAGGTACCCCGGGGCAAGTGGGACCTAAAAAAAATGCTAATTTGGTTTTGTCATGCCAAAAATTTCAGAACACAAATTCTTCAATAATTCCAATGGACCCAAAAGACGTTGTTGGTATATTTGTACTTATTAACGTGCATTAAAACTGTTTCAAAATTTTACATTCCATATATTACGCATATAATGAAAAGTGTAGCAGATCTTCATTTACTGCGTTTCACGGGGCAAGTGGGACCTATTCAGAGTTTTGTTCAAAGGGCTTAATAGAAGTTGCAACAAATAAGGTAACATAAATCATAAATCTCTTATATGAATGACTATGTTTAGAGATTAAAATAAGAGGAGGTTGATGGTATCATGCATAAATTACGTAACACATAAGAAATCGCTGGGAAAAAAAACCTCAATAAACTCTAGCCGGTCATACAAAATAAATTTTTTTTTTATACAAAAAGAGCGCCGTAAAGTGAAGAGACAAAAGATTTCGAAACTTGGTGTCTATATTATATAGTTGATGAATCTCGCCAAAAATAAATCTGAAAATCGAGATTTTCAGTAATATCATCTCCCTTACATAATCTTACGATCATTAAATAATGTTTTTTAATCATGAATTTTGAATAGGCCATTTCCGTATTTTAATTTTTTATGGACAATTTCAGAATGCATTATGCATCGTAAGGTGGAAAAATAATGGAAGCTATTTAGAGAAAAACATAAAAAAAAACATGCTTTTGTTTTCTTACCCAAGGTTTTACCATTTTAAACAAGAATTTCTAAATAGAGGTAATAAAGTATAATTCGACAGTAGATTACTTAACGCGTCAATTTTTATTGACTTTCGTGCTAATTTCATCTTAGGCTGGACAAGGCGAGATAAACCCATAAAAGTGTGTTTGTTTATTCTCATAGGTCCCACTTGCCCCAGATAGCGAAATGCACTAGGGCAACTGAGAGCAGTAAACTAAAGGTAATAAATCAAAATAAAATACAGGTTTTTCACTTGAAACCATTTGCAAGAACTCCAAATACTATCCTGAAACAAAAAGAGTATTTGTAGA